>NW_024744578.1:322500-392500 GCF_018991925.1 Homarus americanus
CCCTCTACCCTACCCCTCCAACCCAACCAATAGCAGACACAAAGGAATTCTTTTGTAAGGTATGTGAAATAACATTTGGAAGACACTACACAAAGGTGCACCTAGCAGGCAGGGAGAAAGGAAGGCAGAGAAGCAAGCAGGGAGAGGAGCAAGCAGGGAGAAAGGTAGGCAGAGAGGCAAGCAGAGAGACGAGCAGACAAGCAGGCAGGCAAGGAGAGAAACAGGCAGGCAAAGTAGAAAGTTGACATAAATGCAGAGGAGAAGTTAAGCTGGTTATCTAGAGAGCGAGGGGGAAAATGAGTTGGACAGACGCCCTCAACACATAGGCAGACTGGGGTAGATAACCAGTCACTCTCTCCCACTAAAGAACCGAACAGAAAAGAAAAAAAAAAGTCAACAAAAACAAAAACTAGAATACACATCCACACATACATAAATATACACATTCGTTTATTCAGACAGACAGACACAGACAGACACAGACAGACACAGACACGTCACAACCAACACAATCTCCTCCTCCACCAGCGTGTAGTGTTTGTGGGGTCGTAATCTCCCACGGGATATGTGAATGTAAATCCTTTTAGTTTCGCTTGAAGGACAGGACAGGACCTCCACCCAGGGTACACCACCGCCACAGGGAAGATGGAGTGGCACTGAGGGTAGGTGGAGTGGCACTATGAAGGAAGGTTGAGTGGCATTATGAAGGAAGGTTGAGTGGCACTATTAAAGAAGGTAGAGTGGCACCATAGAGAAAGGGGTTATCCATGTACACTACTACCACCACCACCACCGGCTATAATCCCATCAAGGACCTCATCAAACACGACCATGGATCAACCCCAGCAGGAGGAGACCACAGTGTTACCGTCCTTCCTCCTGGGGGTGTTGTGGTCATCCTCCGTCTCTGGGTTCCTCCTTCACCATTACTGACCTACATTGCCTTCTCTGCCACCCCACCCCCACACACACACACACACACACACACACACACACACACACACACACACACACACACACACACACACACACCCATTACTCTCCTCCCTCTTGCCTGTGTCACTTTCATATCCTTGTGTAAATACTCTTAACACTTTCAACTTTCCTTCTTCCTTCTACGTAAAAGTTATTCATTCACGTATTTTTCTTTTCCTTTCTTGTCCGATATTATTTTTCTACGCCTCTATTGTGGACTGTGTTTCTTTATTGTTCTGTTTATTTATTTATTTATTTTATACCTTTAACACAACAGGTGACTGGCAAAACGAGCCCAATTCCAATGAGTCCCAGTTCCAATGTGTTTCCAGTTCCAATGAGTCCCAATCCCAATGCCTTCCCCGCCAGAGAAGAAATCACAAAATAGCCCAGGAACTATTTACCTCTTAATTTATCTATTTATCTATCTGTTTACCTATCAGTTACACTCGACTCTCGACCGTAATGAAACTAGTGAATATTGGACGAGTGAGCGACAGCACGTGGGGTAGCTAAACAAATACTCCACGAAGGCCAATTTTAATTCTATTTCGACATTTGTAATTCAAGCGGAGGAATCTTTTTTTTTTTTTCAATTTATGTTTGAGAGCCACCCACGTCGTCTATATATTGGCCAAGTTATCAACTAAACTACCTACCATCCTTAAAGAGAATCACTTGTATAAAAAGCCCAGGGAAGGGAAGGGGAGCTGGGTGGTCCATTCCAAGAAATCCTAGTTAACGACCCTTAACGAGCAGGAGTGGTCGTAACAAGCAAGAGTGGGGGGTAGCTGGAGTAAGGGTCAGACTGAATAGCTACTGGGCAGTGTGGTCACGGGGCACTGAAGGTTCATGGTCCAGTGAACCTACAGAGCTGCTCTCATGCCCTAAAATCTCCCCAAATTCACTCCGCCATGAGAGAGAGAGAGAGAGAGAGAGAGAGAGAGAGAGTTTTAAGGACGGGGACTAGAGCTTCACCAGGTGACCGCTTCTGTTGTCCACTAGTTTAGTTTCTTCGTGTGGTGGTCCGTTTTATTATTATTATTATTATTATTATTATTATTATTATTATTATGTGGTCTTCCGATGTACACAATATTTTTATTTAAGTTACTTTGTGCCTCATTCATTTATTCCCTTTCTTTATGACCTGAGCAGAATTATTCCATTCATCTCTTCATCATTTTCATTTGCTGTTCAAGTTTTAGTCGCCAAATATTTTACGGAATCTATTGAAGCCTTCATTAAACTACGTGACGTCACCGGTCTCATTTTTACAGCATTATATTACGAGACCTGACATAAAGAACACATTAATTATACACCAGGAAAAAATAATCATTAGAACAAAGTTAATTAATGACATTTCCTTTTATATGCTAAATAAATGAGCATGTAAAAATTAATGAAACATTTTTTTTTTAATTTCTTTTTAGGTAAAATACGCATTCACCATTACATAAAAGGTAAAAGAAATGAGTATAGTAATCAGCATTAATAATAACAATAATAATGAAATAATAATAATAATAATAATAATAATAATAATAATAACAATAATAACAATAACAATAATAATAATAATAATAATAATAATAATAATAATAATAATAATAATAATAATAAACTCCAAAATACAAAGTTATGATAGTGTAACAAGTTTTTACAACTAACAACAACAGTAGTAACAAAAATACAAGTAGTTCCTTTATTAGATTACGTGACTGCGACTTGCTCCTCCTGATCACAGTACCATCCTTCCTCTACCACTACTCTACCACCATTACTACCCCTACCACCACCACCACTACTACCCCTACCACCACCACCACTACTACACCTACCACCACTAGTACCCCTACCACCACCACCACTAACCCTACCACCACCACCCCTACCACCACCACCACTACACCTACCACCACTACTACCCTTACCTGGCTTATAACGACCCCCCTAACAAGACCTCACACGAACGACAATATCCCCGTGAGAACATGTAGGCAGAAAACGACCATTAAAGGTGCACAAACACAGCTGTTAAGACGACACCACGACACACCAATAACCTGATCCGTTAGACTGAGAAAAATAAGATGGTGGTGGCTTTGGGGAGGGGGAGGAGGGGGTGGGGGCGGGAGGGAAGGGGTTGAAGGTGAGGGGGGGGAGAATAAAATTTTACAACTATAACCTTCACTAATATATTAATAAAAATAAACATAAATAAATAAATAAATAAACATGGTAACATATTGACAGATGAAACTAAATGTATTCTAAAAAAAAATCCCTCGAGATAAATATACAGTATATAACAGGTGTCACAGAGAGGGTCCAATGGTCTCACTCGGTTCAGCCACGGTCGGTGTTGTTGTTATTGTCCACTGTGTCTGTATTTGTCTGGCTAAATAAACAGCTTCAATATCAATAACCACTTACCACCCACCACTACCACTATTTACCTCTAACCACCAACAACCACCACCACCACCACAATCCCCCCCCCCACACAAACACAGGCCAAAAACCACTGCTGACAAACACATCAACAATGGCATTTAGACCACCGAGGCACTGATACAACTACCACCTCTCCCTCCTGACCTCTCTCTCCCTCCCGACCTCTCTCTCTCCCTCTCTCTCTCCCTCTCTCTCTCTCTTCCTCCCTCTCTCCAATCTCTCCATCCCATCCCACACCACCACTTGAGACGGGCAGGAAAAGGGTAGGAGCAGAAGCACCATAATCAGAGAGGCGCCACGCTGTCTCGGCATCTATCTGGCTCGTCCACCACACCACTACCACCTTTGACCTTCCTCCAAGATGCCCCTACCTACCCCCACCTCCCCATCTCCCCACCCTCTCCCTTACCCATCCTCACCCCACCTACCTTCCCCCTCCTCCTTCTACCACCCCATCCTCGCCCCTACCTACCCAATTCCCCCACCTACCCACCATCCTCGCCCCTACTACCACCCATCCTCGCCCTATCCCCCACCCATCCAACCAATGCCAGTGGGGCTGAGATCTTTAAAGGACTACAGTGGTTAATCTGACATCCACGACGATACAAAGTGATGATGATGGAAACCTTGATATTACAGACAGCTACGGAGAGGTTAGGTAAAGTAGGAGAGGTTAGGTTAGGGAGAGGTTAAGAAGAAGAGGTTAGGTTAAGGTTAAGTGAGAGGTTAGGTTAGGTTAAGGTTAAGTGAGAGGTTAGGTTAGGTTAAGGTTAAGTGAAAGGTTAAGTTAGGTTAAGGGAGAGGTTATATTGGGTTAAGGTTAAGTGAGAGGTTATAGTGATTCAAACGTCCCTGGCCAGAGTGGAATAATAATCGAGAAAGTGTAATTGAAAGTTTATTTAGCCAGAATAATACAGTAATACAGTCAACATCCAGAAGAAGGCCGTGGGTGAGTTTTTTTACGAGTGCTGATAAATACTCAATAAAAATACTTACTGTATATTATAAAAAATTGCGTCTGGATTACAACAACAGTGATATATTTTAGTGTTATACCTTATTATTACTTCAGGGTTTGTACCATTATTATTATTAGCATTGTTATTATTGTCATCACACACACACACACACACACACACACACACACACACACACACACACACACACACACACACACACACACACACACACAGTCGTGAGAGGAAAGGGACCGAAGCAACCCAGGTAAACAAGCAAGGTTTAACGATAACCAGGAGGGTGGGAGGGTGGGGGGGGAGGTGGGATGGGATGGAGGATGGGATGGGATGGGATGGGGAGGTGGATTGGAAGGAGCAGAGTTGGGCGGGTGGGTGGCAATAGTTACATTGGGGGTTAATAAAATTGAGAGCTGAGGGTCATTACTGATGGAGGGGCAGTGAGGGGGGCAGCAAGTGACACAAGTGATGAGGTGAGGTGAGAGGGAGGATGGGATTCATGAGGGTTCGGAAGAATAGGAAACGTGAGTGTGAGAATGAGGGAGAGTAAGGGAGAGGGTGAGGAGAAGGGGAGGGCAGGGTGAGGGAGAGAATGAGGAGGGAAGGTGAGGGTGAGGGAGAATGAGGGAGGCAGGGTGAGGGAGAGGGTGAGGGAGGGCAGAGCCGGGCCAGACGCTCCGCTGATCACCACTTATCACAGGACCCCTTTGTTAGGCCCGACCATCCCACCTCGGCTACACCTGCCCGACTCCTGTCTCCCACACCTCCACTACACCTCCCCACACCCCACACCTCCCCCCAACACTCCTAGTCTCCCTAATCCATTCCCCCATCTCCTCCCTTCCCCATTCCCCAAAAGCCCCCCCCCCCCCCTCTCTCTCTCAATGTCCTAAGGTCTCTCTTCCTCATCCCTTAACTGTTATACCCTCAAAAACCTAACCTGACCTGACCTGACCTAGCCTGACCTCTCACTACCCCTCCACGCCCACCCGAGTCACGACACCCCATCACCTACACTCTCGTCTCCTCCCTCACTACGTCCTTTATTGAAGGCTTTATCCTGTATCATTATCCTTCTTTCCTTCCTTCCTCCTCCCTCCTCCCCCTCCTCTCTCTCTCACCCTTCTCATTTTCTCCTACTCCCCCCTCCATCTCTCTTTCCTTCCATTCAACCCCCCTCCTCTCCTCCCCTCCTACCCTCCAATCCTTTATCTTCCTCTCTTTATTCCGCAACATCACTCCCCATTTTCCTTTTCTTTTATTCCCTCCCCTCCCAACCCCTTTCTTGCTTTTCCTCCTCCCCTACCCTCCAATCTTTATCTTCCCCTCTATTACTCCGCAATATCTCTCCCCATTTCTCCCCTCCCCTCACTTCCCTGCCCCCTTCCCTTAGTTCCTCTTCGTGACCTCTCCCCTCCCCTCAGTACCAGCTGCTTACACTACTGAATATTCAACTATTTTCCACATGTCATTTAAATCACATGTCACTGGGGGAGTAACTCGGGTTCACCACCACAGGGAAGCTCTCGGTACAGTCGTCAGGAGGAATATACGAAGCTAAGATGATTCCGAGAGACAATAAATTAACCTAACCTAACCTAACCTCCTCATGAAGTAGACAGATCTGCCCCTGTACCTGTATCTGTCCACTGTACCTGGATCTGTCACCTGTACCTGTATATGAAAAGTACCATTACTATAAGATATAAAACGAATAATAATTCCTCAAGCACATTAAAAATCCTCCCATTAACACCAGCCAACACCAGCCACCATCAGCATAATATCACCAACTTTCTAGTCCATTACAACAAACCCTGAGCAAGTTTCGAATCAATCCACTGAATACTGCACGACGAATTGATCAACGCAACTGACTGATTGACGGAACGACACAGGGAGAGAGACAGACTGTAATACCCCCCCCCCTCACTCTTAGCCAGTATAAGGAGGGATAAGGTATACTAATCTGGTACAGTGTTAATGTATTATAATCATCCTGAAATCTTTGTAATCTGTTGTGTCTGTATCTTTGTTTGTACTAATATCGTAACTATATATATACCTTAATTCCAGGTACCTGTTGTGTGTTACTCTCAAGATGAAATACCTGTAGTTAACTGTACAATTGTGAGTAGAGGAGGAGATGAGGAGGAGGTGAGGAGAGGTGGTGAGGACCGGCGGGTGTAAGGAGAGGAGGTGGGGGGGGAGGAGGGGGGAGAGTAGGTGGGGGGAGGAGGAGGGGGGAGAGGAGGAGGAGGTGATTTTTTTAACGGTTAACAAATTTATTGACAAAGCTTGTAGTACAGTTTGCCTATTCTGAGTAATTCAGTCAGGTCTTGACACTGAGGGTGGTATCACTTCTCACTGACACGCAGGACAGAGGTTCATACACAAAGAAATACAACATATTCATTGACAGTATATAAAGGTCAGAGTCATGTGAGTGATGACGCTGTTCACTGCCACGCAGGACAGAGGTTTATATACATTAGGAGTCATATTGTATTTGAGGACTAATCAGTGTGGGCTAGCAAATTTTGGATAGACAGCAAGAATGTCCTCAAGCACCCCTGATTCACTGTAGTTATTACACAAGTTCATGAAACAACAAACCAGGTGGCCTGAAGTCTTTGACAGTGTCACATTCAATAATATAGTGTTCAAGTGTATGCTTTAAAGGTTTATCACAAAGTTTACATGCTGAGTGTTCCGGTATGGGTACAGCGTTACTAACTTGCCAGATGTGTCTGTATCCTAGCCTAATTCTGGCCACGACTACATCACATTGTCTGGTTCTGTGGTGGGTGAAAGGTGGAGGGGATGAGGAGAGGGGGAGAGGAGGAGGGGATGAAAAGAGGAGGGGGAAGAGGAGAGGAGGTGAGAGGAGTAGAAGAATGGGGTGAGAGGAGGAGAAGAGGAGGAGGGGGTGAGAGGAGGATGGGGATGAGAAGGGGATGAGAGATATAGGAGGGGAAATGTTTCTCCTAAGAGCGTAGATGATCAACCATGCTGTTTAGGTATGCAGATCCAAGCGCTGACCAGGGAGGTGCGGGGTGGAGGAAGGGGGTGTGGCTAGGAATGACCACCACTTCCTCCTCGTTCTCCTACTTCTCCTCCTCCCTCTCCTCCCTCTCCTCCTCCTCCTCCCTCTCCTCCTCCTCCTCCCTCTCGTCTTCCTCCTCCCTCTCGTCCTCCTCCTACCTCTCCTCCTCCTCCTACCTCCCCTCCTCATACTCCTCCAACAGCAGGTAAACCGCGCCAGGTAGACTAAAATACCCCTCCTAGGTAAACTAAACCACCCTCCCAGGTAAACTGAGCCGCCCTCCTAGGTAAACTGAACCGCCCTCCTAGGTAAACTAAGCCACCCTCCCAGGTAGACTAAGCCACCCGGATCCTCACTTCCATCCCGGGGGACACGATGGGGTCCTATCTTAATCCTATTTATATTGTAGGATTTAGGGGTAGGAGGATGCGTGAGTGTAGGTGTGAAGGCTAAGGCAGGTGTGTATGGGCTGGGGAGGCAGGTATGGAGCGGCAAGGAACAGGTATGTAGGAGTAAATGAAAGGTGTGTAGAGGCAAGGGACAGGTGTGTAGGAGTAAAAAAACCCACATGTTCAAGGACAGGTGTGTGTGTGTGTGTGTGTGTGGTGTTGAGGGAGAAAGACAGGTATGAGAAGTAAAAAAAACAGGTGTGCAAGGACAGGTGTGTGTGTGTGTTGAGGTACTGCGACACTACTTGTTAATTCTGTCCACAATCAATACTGTCAGGAGGTCCTCACGCTACAGCTGGCAGGTACAACGACACGTGGGTGCTGATGATATGGTGGTGGTGGGTATGGCAGGGAGAGGGCATGAGAGGGAGAGGAAGAGAGGGGAGGGAGGAGAGGGGAGGGGGGGAGGGAGGAGAGGGGAGGGGGTATGGGAGGAAGAGGAAAAACAGGGGCTGAAGAGGAGGAGACAGGAGAAGGGAGGGGAGATAGGTAACAAAATGAGAAGGCAGAAGGGTAGAGAAAGAAGGAAAGAGGAAGGGGGAGATGAAAAGGAGGAGGAGACGGAAGGGTGATAAAGGAAGTATAAGAGGACATGAGAAAGATATTAAAAGATAAAGACAAAGGAGGAAAGAAAGATGGAAGTGTGAAAGGTGAGGAGAAGATAAAGAGAGAAAGAAGGGGAGATAATAAAGTGGAGAAAGGGAGAGTGAGACGAGAGAAAGTGAAGAGGAAGATAAAAGAAAATGAAAGGAGAGGAAGATAAGCGGAGATGAGGGGAAGAATAAAGAAGGTATAGAAAAGGAATAAATGAATGGAGACACAAAAGAAGGAATCCAGGATAGGAATGACGTGAGGAGAGGCAGGGAGGAAAAGGAGTAGAGAGGGGAGGGGGGATGAAGATAATGAAAGGAAAGCCATTATAATGAGGGGAAGGAAGGAAGGAAGAGAGAGAGAGAGAGAGAGATAGAGAGAGAGAGTGCCTGACTCGTGCATCACGCAACATTTCACACTAAATTAACTAACTATACTGTATTTTTTTCCACTGCTTGGTGTAATACACGTGTGTGTGTGTGTGTGTGTGTGGTGTACGAAACACACACTACACAATAAGTGTATTATCACCAAGGAGTCAAGCACGTAACCTGTCACACACACACACACACACACACACACACACACACACACACACACACACACACACACACACACACACACACACACACACAGCCACCACAACAAAAGAAGAATTTCATGGGCCTTCCCTCACCTTGTTATGCTATGGGGGGGAGGGGGAGAGTGACATGACCAGCCTGTAATCAGTGTAATTTGCAAATATGTAATAAATCCAATAATTACATAGAAGGCAAAGATGACGGGGCTCGATACCTCACTGGACGTGGGAGCGTGAGGGAAGAGAGTTACTGTCTGGTGGTGTTTGGGGAAGGGGAGAGGGGATGAGAGGGGACTGGGAGAGAGGATGAGAGGGGAATGGGGATGAGAGGGGGAGAGGCAAGGTGGTGGAGGGGCAAGGGGAGAACACACACACACACACACACCGCTAATCATTATTCATGGTCGTCTTGTGATTTTAATGATATGCAAATCAAAGCTAACTTATCCGCTAACTTCAGTATTCACTAGACCACGGCCACCTCTTCCTTCACTAGTCCAGGCCAGCCAGGGTAGGTAGGTAGGTAGGTAGGGATAGAGAAAGGGAGGAGGATAGAAAGGTGGGTAGGTAGGCGAGAGAAGGGTAGTTAAGAAAGAAAGAAAGAAAGACAGACAAAGAAAGAAAGAAAGAAAGATAAAGACAAAGAAAAAAGAAAAAGACAGAAAGAGAAAGAAAGAAAAAAGAAAGAAAGAAAGAAAGAAAGGAGTGAGCGAGGTACTTGACCCCTACACAAAGCTGACAGTGAGATACGGAGTGACCCCCCCCCCCATCAAGTACTACAGTCCGTTTCTCTTCCTCACCATTGTGCTCACTCTACCTGACAGGTCGAGGGTGGATTATGGTGGGCACTAGACAGACACACAGACAGACAGACAGAGAGAAGCCCAAGCATAGAACGGACGGACGGACGGATACAGGGGATCAACTGAACTTTAAGCACCCCACACAGGTATACCCCGTCATATATACAGTAAGTTACAGGCTTGTGTTAGGTAATCTCTCCTGTATTTCGTCACATACTGTAACCCTGATATACAGACCACACATGATGAAATATATCCTCCTATATCTCACACTAAAAACACCGCCACTATATATCTTAAGACGAACTGAAATATAGCCACTATATTTCACCATAAAGAACAGGTACAAGAACAGGTGCAAGGACAGGTGCAAGAACAGGTACAGGTACAAGAACAGGTACAAGTACAGGTAACAGTCGGTCATATGGGCCCCGGTCACAATTAACCCCAACGTAAACTAACTTAACCTAACGTAATTTAACCTAACCTAACCTAACCTAACCTAACTTAACCTAACATTAGGATTGAGGTTCATTAAGGATGGGACTCAAACTTAATAATTAGATTAGGTTAAGTTATGTTAGGTTAGATTAAGTTAGATTACGTTAAATTTAAGTTAGGTTACAATAAATTACGTCACGCTCCGTTAAATTAAGTTAGGTTAGATTACGTTAGGTGAAGTTAGGTTAAATTAAGTTACCTGGGGGACCTACTGACCAGCCCCCCCCCCCTCCCCTCTCTCACCTGGCACACACCACCTGACTTACCAGAGCAACTTTAAATAATATAATTCTTCAGGAGTTTAATTCAGGAGAGCAATTACTAAGAACCTCGCCTCGTGCCCTCGCTTATATCAGGGCGTAATTTTCACCTGCACAAGACAGCTTTACCCAACACTATATATTTCTTGGCAGTTTTTCAGGGATCTTTAAAAACAGTAGCTAACCCGGAAAAAAAACAGGAGGTAACACGGAAAAATCAGTAGCTAACCTGGAAAAATAGGAGGTAAGCCGGAAAAAACAGTAGTTAACCCGGAAAAATAGGAAAGCCGGAAAAAAACGGTAATAATCCGGAAAAACGGTAATTAGCCGGAAAAACAGTAGCTAACCCGGAAAAACTAACTAACCCGGAAAAAAACAATAACTAACCCGAAAAGAGAGAAGGAAGAGAGTTTCATGTAACAAGCATTAGTTAAGGTATAGATATGGGTTAATATACAGATACAGGTAATTATAGAAGTACAGGTAAGAGAACATGTAAGTACAGGTACACACATTTTATAAAGTACAGATTAATGTTGGTGGTAAAAAAAAAAAATAGAAAAATTACAGATAAAATACAGATACGGGTACAAATTTAATTACAGCGACAAAAAATACAGGTATGATGAACACGATTGCATTAACAGGGATATTAAAATAACACACGTATATACCATTCAGCCACGTAATGTAAGCAATGACGTATGAATATATTTCACGTTAATCAATATATCTTCCTTACCTGGTTATTACCTACACACATACTCAAGGGTTATTTCTCGCTGCAGTGTTTAACGATATTGGATTTGTGTTATAATAGGTATGGTTAGGTTAAGTTAGGTTAGGTTAGGTTAGGTTAGGTAAAGATAGGTTAGCCTATTAACGTTAAAGAGTGGAGGGCTGTGGTCGCCAACCCTCATAACCCCATCCGTCCCTCCCTCTTCATTATGTTATGGGGTTAAACTAACATATTCATTTCAGTAGCCCTCATAATGTTAACTATATGTATATACTGTTTTTTTTACATCCTGGTGAGTCAGTCGATTGTGGAGGTATCGAGTAAAAATCCCAATTCGCGTTTAATTAGTTTTGTTGTTTTTTTTCCTCTCGACACAAACCGTTTAAAATGTTCACAGTTCTCCGTCCGGTATCATCCAACCTGTCCCTCGTGATACCCGGCAGCAGGAGCACCCCTGCCCCCTCCCTCCTCCCACCCCACCCTCCACTCTCCTACCCCCTTTCCCAGTAGAGAATAGGGCCTCATCTACTACCTCCTTCTAAACCCTTCCTCAACCTATTAATCTCTCTCTCTAAAAAAGGCCACGTTTCAAATGACTATACACTGTGGTAATTGTCACTGGAGGGGGTGAAGGAGGAAATTGGTCACTCGCTTCAACAACAACAACAACAACAACAACAACACCAACAACAACAACAACAACAGCGTCATGGTTCAGTCACGTGTTGTGTGTGGGGGCGAAAAATAAACAAACCCGAACTGTTGTGAGAGCGCATAGGCTGATGGCGCCTTGTGAAGTAGACTAATGAATAACAATTTACCTCGGTACTCTTGACACATAGGCGGTGAGACAGAAGCATTATTAGGATGTGTACCCAAATCCCTGGAGTCTTTAACTAATTTTTCAGGTGACATAAGAACGAACTGTGTCACCTTTATCACCTGTCCTAATCCAATACACCTGTTGACTGTCTTGCAGGAAGCTTGATTGCAGACGTCGATAAAGAGTGAGATGACCCCCTTGAAATCGACGCCATGTACACGCCAGGTAAAGTAAGTAGAAGGCAGGAGGGACTTACACAACATTACCTATAAAACGGATAAGGTGACCGGAACTAATTATCCACACAAAGAAGAATCCAAGTTCAGAGAGATGGCCTATCCTTCTCCCTTATTATCCATCCCACCTCATCCTCATCCTTACACCATCCCTATCACCGAAAACCTCCATAACAGTATTAAACCCAACCTCACACCTCACCCCTCCCACACCATTCTTCTTTACTGACTCCACCCCCCTCCTCTCTACCCCCTCCCCACCATCACCCCATGTCCCCATCATAACCAAACCACGTGCTGTACTTTCACCACAACCAACCACGACAACCAGTTCTAATCCCCTCTACTAACTACGACAATCCCCCACACACAACAAACACACATCTCATCCATAAGGCCATCTTGAAATAGTCCTTTATGGCGCAGTAAACAACCATTACAACACTATACTTAGCCGGGGAATAAAACTTGCATTTAAAAAGGTTCCTCACTTTATGGCCTCCTCGCATACTACCGCTATCACCCGCTAACTGTGCCCACCAACCTCCCGATAAACACGCACACATGATGGTCGGCCTCCTACACACACACATAATGATTGTTCCTCGTGTAACGAGGATGGCCGGCCCAAGGGCCACCTAGGCGTGAATGTGTTTAAGATGTAGAAGCTGTCGCCAACACAACCACACCCTGAGTTAACGAGCTGCATGACCTAGTGTCAAGGAATAGTCCGAGAAGACCGGACAACTCGCCAACTGCACTGGCTAACCATTACCCTGGAATACGATCCGCAAATCGATTAACATCCAGGTTCCCAATTACTGCTGGGTAGACAGAGGCAAATGGCGTAAAGAAACTTGCCCATAGTTTCACCCTGCCCGGGGATCGAACCAGGGTCCGCTCGCTTACACACACACACACAAAGGTACACATACATATACACACACACATACCGTTTTTGAATGAAAGGACAAATACAAGGAAACTTACGAATGATGGTTATACAGCGACCCTACACGCACACACTGGTCCAATACGCACTCACGCACGCTGTTCCTAAACGCACGCACCCACGCACACTCCCACGTCATGATCCTCCAACACAACACACGCCACACCCAAACATGTGTCATCCTCCCACCAACATACACAACTACCACCATCACAACCATTCAAACCTTCCCACAACACAGGCAACGTCCGCATAGCTACAACCATTCCACCTACACATACACTACCACAACAGAAACCCATGTGTAACACTACCCCCCCACACATACGTACACACACCCCTCCACGCCCACACATTCTAGGTACACACACCCCCACCAACACGTACATAAAACACAAATATTGAGAGAGAGAGAAAAAGCAGCAGGTGAACCCGATACACTAATAAATCCGCATTTGGGTTCACTTATTACAGGTGAGAGTCGCTTATAAATTCAATACACTAGTGATTACCTGGATGGTGGTGGACCGGGGCGCCGCCACATGGCTCACCTGACGACGGCCCTTACCTGGCGACCTTTATTGATTGTAAAAGACCACAAGAAGGTACTCTTTGGACAGACTGAGCAAGGAGGTACCATTGTCAACTCTGGCGCGCACGCGTGTGTGTGTGTGTGTGTGTAATAATAATAATAATAATAATAATAATAATAATAATAATAATAATAATAATAATAATAATAATAATAATAATAATAATTAACGGTTTATTGAAAAAGTTCTGCAGCCCGAAGGCTGACAGTATACCTTGGACAAAAATGACTTATTTCATACAAAGACATGGGGTGGGTGGGTCGTTTAACAAAAGCTTTCATTACTGAGAGCAGAAGGAACATGAAATTATTATAGTTTACAGTTGATGGCCCGTGCCTGGGCTGGTCATGGAGACATCGGGTGGTGTGGTGTTCACGTGGTGCGGTAACTCGTCCTTAGGTGTTGACATGAAGGACCTCACGTGGTCATAGGGACACCGGGTGGTGTGGGGTGGTGTCACAGTACCTCGCTCTGTTGGGTGTTGTGTTTATCTCGTAGTCAGGTATGGAGCCGACCAACTGTTGTCCCCAGGGTGGACTGATCAGCACCGCCTGGTCAGATGGTGGTCAGTTCCCAGGGGTGCTTATCTCACTGGTGGGTCACTGGTACTGTCTAGTGCTGAATTCACTGGCTTAACCACTGTTCATCACTGTTCAACACTGATCCCACTTCTTTCCGAAACGAAATTATCACTTGATTATGTTGAGGCTGGTCGGGGAGAGGGACTTGAGGAGTGGGGCCCAACATGGCCAAGGGGGACCGCTGCTCAGCAGTGCCTGGTAGGTCTTGACCCTCCGGTGGCCAAGGGTGTGTGTGTGTTGTTTACATTGAGGGCAACCTGACACCCCGTATGTCAACAAAAGAGAGAAGGGTGGTTTTCCCGCTGACAAGTTTTGCGTGGTGGGATTTCGCCTCGTGACACATTTTTCATCCAGGTGGGGTGAAGAGAGCTCCCCCCCCCCACAGCCGATAACGTGTGACAGAGCTCTTACAGTCGTCACACACAACAGCTTTTTATATGCGAGTGACCATGGCTGGGTGTAAACAAGAGCTACCCCACTTGGGTCAATAGGCCTATACTAACAGTTTCCTTTATTCACATGTTCTTAAAGATTAAACGAAACAAGGAAAAAAAAAGTCGACACGGACGGTGACAAGAGTGTAAACACGACGGTCTAGACAAATGGAAATGCTGCAAAAACGGACCCACCAATGTTTCTTCCTCAAGGCACTCCTCCGCCCTACCTCTTTCCTTCCCTCCCTCCCTCTCTCCATCTCCCCAGCCTCCCTCTAGCATTACTATGTCTGTGTCAACACCCAGGAAGAGAGCGAGTTTTTTTTTTTACGTTACATATTATTTTTTTCTCTCTAAGACCTGATAGTAGCCAGCGTAAAGACCCCAGAGGGAGGGGAAGCTTCCTAAAAAAAATTATCAAAGATCCATCGGGTTTATTTATTATTATTATTATTATTATTATTATTATTATTATTATTATTATTATTATTACACCCTTGAGAGGGTGTCAGGGGTAGGGGTCAGGTGAGCTCTGCCCTTCAACACCTGGCCACTACTGACGTAGGTAACTCCTGCTGCTGCTGCATGGTCGTATCCAGTCTCCATGGTCGAGTCACTCCTCACAGGGGAGGAAAGTCACGTTCTCTCTGAACCCTCGTGCTGCCGCTGGTTTTAGTGGTACTCTACTGGTCTAAGAACACAGGTGGCTGTTTTTCTTCGTTCAGGTTTGCCAAAGACTCGAAGAGGAAGAGGTCTTATGGCTACTAAACTTACTCGGGGTCTTTGACACTCCTAATGATACTAAGACTTCCCTCTCTACACTTTTAGCACTCTCACCTCCCCTCCTCCTTCCCTTCCCCCGTTGAAGCCAAGTCTCCCACACGCCTTAAAGACCCTGGGTGATGCTCCAAGATATTAAATGCTTCTTCATAGACCTTCCAAAACTCTCCTGCCCGACAAAGTAGTACTAATAACCCCCGGAAGCCCCCCGACTAGTGAGAGGTTTTAAGACTTTCAATAAGCTGCTGGCGACACAAAGACCGTTCTTGACCCACACAGTTGAAGTTACTCGAGTTATTTAGGTCGTCAGGACACGTCTCAGTACTTTTTGTGTGTATTATTTATCACCTGCAGTAGCTGGTGGTGGGGGGAGAGGTGCTAGTGGTGGGGGGGAGAGGTGCTAGTGGTGGGAGACGAGATGCTAGTGGTGGAGGCGCTAGTGGAGGTGGGGGACGAGGCGCTGGTTGTGGAAGGGAGAGGCGCTGGTTGTGGAGGGGAGAGGCGCTAATTGTACTGGGGAGAGGCGCTAGTTGTTGGGGTGGGGGAGAAAGGACGCTGGGGATATCGGCCAGATCCTTCAGCAAGATGGAGAAGGATCGAATAAGACGTCCTAGCCTCTCCTTAACCCATCCTGACGATCTATACCAAGTGACTGGCTAGGTGAGGCCCCCGATGGTATATATATATGGCCCTAAAGCCACCCTCCCCCTAACAGGTAAGCGCAGGTGATTACAGGTAAGTGATCAAGGGATAATGGCGGGCTGAAAGTCATAACCTCAGCCTTCATCACCCCTCACACTCACCACCCCTCACTCACCCTCACCACCCCTCACTCACCCTCACCACCCCTCACTCACCCTCACCACCCCTCACCCACCCTCACCACCCCTCACTGCACTACATTATACACGCCGGTATAAGGTCAGTCAAGTGATTATTGAACGATTACTCTACAGGTTAGTTCTTATTCTAAAAAGGTTCCTTCTAGACCCGTCCTTCACCTGATCTTTGTTCAAATTTTATGAAGGAAGGAAGGAAGGAAGGAAGGAAGAGACAGGTAAGACACTACATGACAGACCAGGTGAGGTGTGACTGACTTTAACTGGTTTACCTGCCGCTGTGACTAACACCACCACCTCACACCCTGAAGAAGAATAACGTCAACACGGGACATTCAACACTATCATTCATCCTACTCTACGTCAGACGAACCTTTTCTCGCCTTCTGCCGGTAGTGGTGACTTGACTTTATTGGGTCAGGTCCTGGAGCAACACCTCGACCTTAATACTATCTCAAGGATCATGTATCTCGTGGACGATACATGAGGTGCTGTAACTTGACGCCCAATAACAGGACACGACACGGTACGACACGACGACTTCTTCTTTTCCTTCTTCTTTTACTGTATATTCACTCCCTTTCTCTCCTGCTTGACTCCTCTGCCGCTCCCTCTCCCTGAAAGCCATCTTCTCCCTTTCTCCCTAATGTAAAGCAAGATTCTCTCCTTCCCCCACTTTATTTCTTTCACCTCCCCATCACCTCCCCCTCCCTTCTTCATCGTCACCCCTCACCTCTTCCCCCATTGTCTACCATCACCTCCTCCCCATCACTTTCCCCCATCCCCTCCCACCGTCTCCCCCATCCCCTCCCACCGTCTCCCCCACCCCCACACCTCCTCCCCCACCACATACCACCACTGCGAGTTCCCCCACACAGATGGCTAAACCTAATTCTCACCACCTTAATGGCTCTGAGTTCCTTGTCTGCAGGAGGGAGGGAAGGAGACAGAGCCAGAGAGAGAAAAGAAAGAAAGGAAGGAAGGAAGGAAGGAAGGAAGGAAGGAAGGAAGGAAAGAAGGAAGGAAGGAAGGAAGGAAGAAAAAAAGAGAAAAGAGTGAGTGAGTGAGTGTGTGTGTGTGTGTGTGTGTGTGTGTGTGTGTGTGTGTTGGGGGGAGGAAAGAGGAAAGGAAAGGTAGAGAAGAAGGACACGCTACTTGGAAGGAGATTGTGGTGATACAGAGGGGGGGGCGAGAGGGGGGCGTTGAACGAGGCTGAAGAGACGGGAAGGATAATAACCGAGGAAGAGGGAAGAATCCACAATAGGAATTAAAGGAGGGAGGGAGGGAGAGAGAGATATATATATACGTATACTAGGGGAAGTGGCAAGGGGGGCAGAGGATTGGCCCAAGAGGGGGAGAGAGAGGGGAGAGGGGGAGAGAGAGGTGTGCATGACTCGCATGACTCGAGGAGAGGGAGAAGGAGAGTCACAGCACATGAGGAGAGAGGAAAGGGGAGAGAATGGGGAAAGGGAGGAAAGTGGTTACGGGAAAGCCATTTCAGAAGGGAGAGGTAAGGGAGGAATGAGGGAGAATGAGGGGGAAATGGAGGGGAAAGAGGAATGGAGGAGGGAAGGGAAACTACCATCAGCACACTGAGAGGGAAAGAGAAGAGGGAGTGATGAAGGGAGTGGGGGTATAGGAAAGGAAGGGAGGGGAGAGGACAGGGGACTCATAGCATAAATGGAAGGGAATAATTATAGCACAACTGGAGGGAAGGAGGGAGTGGAGGGAATGAAGGAGGGAGTGGAGGGAAAGAAGGAGGGAGACGAGAGCAAAAAGGAGGGCCATGATATAACTGTCCTCCATCTACACTCCGCCATAACTCCCATCAACTGTCCTCCACAACCTCCTGGATTACTCCACTTTATCCACACTTCCTCCCAACTTGTAAACTTTTCCTCCGAGTTTACCTGACAATTATCTAAGTTTACCTGGTGTTTAAGTTTACCTGATTATCTAAGTTTACCTGTCGAACATGTAAAAAAAAACTAACCTAATTCTACATAAGTTTACCTGAAATTTCACCGAATTCAAAATAAGTTTACCAAGAGTATAACTACATTCTACAAAAGTTAATCTAAAGTCGACATAGTTTACCCGGAATTTATCTCCAGTCAAACCCGACAGGTCCCTCACACACACCTTGCCGGGGTCCGAGGAATTCAACTCAAGTCTTCCTGCTCATTCGGTTCTTGCCTGCAAAGTTCCTCAACCCTGGGAAAATTATGCACAAACCCGAAGCCTCTGTGAAAGTTTGTCTGGCGGAGCTCACACAGGCGAACGTTTGTCTGGCGGAGCTCACACAGGCGAACGTTTGTCTGGCGAAGCTCACAAGACTGCGTTAATGCTCATACTATAGAGGGGTCAGTCCTTCTCACCCCAGTCATAATGGTTAGGTTAGATTAAGTTAGGTTAGGTTAGTTAAAGGTAGGTTAGATAAGGTTAGTTTAGGTTAGCTGAAGTTAAATTAGGTTAGGTTAGGTTGGGGCCTCCTAGGACAGCAGTCAATCTTACCTAACTTGCCATTTATGCTCACCTACACAAGGGACGTACACCTGTCCAGCCATCACACACCTACCTGTAATAAAGAGAGACACGAATTAGCATAAAGTATTATCAATAATAACAAGACCAATAACAATAGCAGCAACAACTTATACAGTAATAATAATCTACCCACAAAAGTTCTGTCATATATCAAACCTTCCCGTTTACACACAATCACTTATCCACACAAGCACAGACAGACAGACAGACAGACAGACAGACAGACAAAACACCGGGGTGAAAAGTGGTCCCAAACTCACCTGACAGAGGAGCTAAAAATGGGACTCTCTATCACTGGTATATAGTCGCTGAGAGCTATTTAACTATCCCTTAGCTTATATTAATACCTCGCCTTGGTCTCCAGGGGGTAGTCGAGTGTAAGGAGGAGGAGGAGGAGAACTGGTCAACTGGGGGTGATTATATTATGTTTTAGGTATTGTACACACACACACACACACACACACTTTCTTAGTATAACTCTCTCTCCCAATAAACTACAGTTAATTACCTAATCCAATATTCACTACGTTAATTCACCCTTCCAACAAGAGACGGCTAATTAACTCATTAAGTAAAAAGACCACCTTCTATTACCCATAGCTTAATGAGGCAGGCTGGGAGGGGGGGGGGCGGGGAGCAGGCCTGGGGACGGGGGGCAGGCCTGGAGGGGAGGAGGGAGGAGGGGGAGGGACAGGCCGTAGGGGGAAGCTCAATAATCTAATGAGTTTTCTTTCTAACCTTTTTTATGTGTCAGTTCTATACCAGTCGGCTATGTTTTTTTTTCTTTATTGTCAAATGCTTTAATGATGTCTAAGAGAGATTAGTGTTTGTAGTGTATTGTTATGATGATGATGATGATGATGATGATGATGATTATTATTATTATCATTATTATTAGGCAAAACACAAACACCTTCATCCATTCGCTCTTACCTCATTTGGTTAACTCAAGACGCCTTTATTCAGCACACAAGAGGATATCCCGTACACAAGGGGTTAGGTTAGGTTAGGTTAGGTTAGGTTAAAGACAATAACAAGATACTAACCACATTATAATACACCTTTTTTAATACCGTTTTAAGTCTAATTATATTGATAGGTTCCTCAGCTCGAGTGGACCTTTCAAGTCTCTCTGTGTAGTGTGTGTGTCTCTCTCTCTCTCTCTCTCTCTCTCTCTCTCTCTCTCTCTCTCTCATCTATACTCCTTCATCATTTTCATTCCATTCTTCTTTATTTTTCTCCCCATTGCTATCCTCCTTCTACTCACTCACACCTGTTCGCCTCCCTCTCACTCACCTGTTCGCATCCCCTCACTCACCTGCTCATTTCCCTCTCACTCACCTGCTCACATCCCTCTCACTCACATCCCTCCCACCACCCTCCAGTGAGCCTGTCATCAACATTCATTGTGGCTGCGGGCAACACCAATCTCGCCTCCAAATTTGAAGATAATTCGCTCATTAATTTCAGCGTTACCTCAGGCGACGGATGGATTGTGCCCGGCGCTGCCTCCGCTGTTGCTGCCGAGTCCCCCCCCCTCCCCCACCACTACTACCATTGCTACCACTATAACTACTACTACCGCCATCATTACCATCACCACTACCATAACTAGCACCATCACCACCTACCACGACTACCAATATCAATACTACCAACACCATCAACCTTCACACTACCACCATCACCACTACCACCCTTAGACTCCTGCCACTGTCTTGTCTGTCTGTCTGTCTGTCTGTCTAATTACACCTGTCTGTCCCACTTTGTCTCTTGGGCTAATTAAGAACATCTTTCGCCAGGTAGAAGCCTTAGGGAACACACTGTACATCTTGGAGAGGGATAAAACGTTTCTTCCAAGGAGGACAGGTGTGTTGGTGGCTCTCAAGAACACCCCCGATTATCACCCTCAATAACACCTCCGATTATCACCCTCAATAACACTCCCGATTATCACCCTCAATAACACCTACGATTATCACCCTCAATAACACCCTCGATTATCACCCTCAATAACACTCCCGATTATCACCCTCAATAACACTCCCGATTATCACCCTCAATAACACCTACGATTATCACCCTCAATAACACTCCCGATTATCGCCCAGACTAATCACATCGTTACATGGAAAGTCTCTTGAAACACCGAGGTCACTTCAGGTATATATACACTCCAGGTAAACTGTCTTCATCAGAGTTTAATACCTGAAAATTACCTGAAAACCTCGTATATCAAGGGCACTACAGGTATACACTCCAGGTAAACTGTCTTCATTTCAACCTAACCTAACCCAATGACTACTTCTTACACGAAACCTTCAAGGAACACAAATCAATTTTTTCTCCAAAACTATGGCAAAAAATTCTAAAAATAATAATAAATGTTTTAAGTCTCTTTCCGTTATCATTTCCTTTACGGCAGCTGTGTTGTATGAAGTACGGTAACATGAGGATATAATTATGGAGAAAATTTTCATCCAGGAAACATTTCTGACAGTCGAGGCAACAGTGAACCATTAGTGTTTGAAGAGGCGACAAGTTTACGGGCTCCAGGACGGACGCACGGACAGGACAGAAGGACAGATGTAAGGACAATATTACCACGAAGAAACACAACTACACCAACGTTCACTGAATCAAGAACAATAAACCTTCAACTTTGTAAATAAAGAAACCAAACATTTCAACACACTCCCAAAACACCACCACCCACAAACCACCATTCTTTCTTCACCTTCTTTCAAACAATTGGTACAAGTCTCGGCCAAATACACCACTAAAGTGTTTTAAATACGCAAAAACAAAAAATAAATAAAACACGAGTAACAACACCCCTCTGTTCCCCCTCCCCCCCCCCCCTTTGCGTTTCCCCAACATTTTGAATACTTAAAAGCGTAAAATTCAGAAGTAGACCACACGCTGTACGCCGCCCGCCCCAAAACTAGAACGCAGCGGTGGCACTGTTTATTATGCTGGCCGCGATCACCTCAGAACCTCCCCCTCCCACACCCCACAACATCAGATTGAAATGCACAGCCCGGCCCTCCCATCCACGAGCAGTAATAGTCCACCCTACGACCTACATTGACCCTCTCAACGACCTCCTGCATCTAACTTTCCTTCTTCCACGACCTCCTGTACCAAATTGACCCCCTCTTCCTTCCCCTCTCCTTTCCCTGAATTACCTGCACTCTCCAACACCTTCCCCTTACTCCGTCCCTTCAAAACTATCCTCTCCCCTCTCTCACTTTTTTACCCCCTAACCTCCAATGCTTTCCCCTTACCATTTAAATCCATCCTCTAATCCCTTTTCCACCTCTAGACTCCCCGATCCTTCCCTCCTTCCTTCCTTCCTCCCTTCCACTTTACCACATATCTCACTTCCTCTGACTTCCCCTCACCTTCTCCCCTCTCCTTTATGTCCTCACCATCCTCCTCTCTCTTCCATCCCCAACCTACCCCAACCCTCTTAACTCTCATGTCACTAAAATTCTTCCAAGTTTTCCCCTACCATCACCTCCCTACCCTTTTCTGCTGTTCCTAAGGGTCACTGATTCGCTCCCGGGGCCACCTAACTTTACAGATTGGGAAGTGAAGGCGGTTTAGTACAGTGCCTGGCTACCCGGGGGAAAAAATTAGTATTCAGTATGTTGTATTCACACTGTTCCTAATGGGTCAACAGGGGAGCCACTCTTATAGCTATACTGGTGTGGGGCTCGGGGCTGCTCGGGGCTGAGATACCTTCCTCCAGGGCCCTACTCCAAAGCTTCCCTCCCTCACTCTCTCTCTTCAACAATACGTCATTAAACTGTGATAATAATCCTCAGTCCTCCTCCCCTTTCACGACAGCTACTACTATAACTATTTAATAATAATCAATACTACTAATACTACCTCTGTACTATTATCACCACCACCACCACCACCACTACTACCACCCCTACTACTAATAACAACGACCACCATTAACACAGCTACTTATACTTCCTCCTCCCCCTACCTCTTACCACGACTACACCCCCTCCCTCTCTCTCTACCACGACTACACTCTTCCCCCTTACTACACAGGCTCCTACACAAGTTTCATTCACCTCTCCCCCTCACCAAACCTCTTCAAAACACATTTACGTTGAATTAAAAAAACACTTTACTTTTAAAATATCTTTCATTTTGCTTTACGAAATTTCCATGGTGGGTAAAGATGACACACACACACACACACACACACACACACACACACACACACACACACACACACACACACACACACACACACACACACACACACACACACACACACACACACACTACAACACGCCAAATCAATGACTCCACTCTGCAACACATTCTATACGCTAATTACGCAGCCGTCACAGACCACAACATAAGAAAGAAAGAAAGAAAGAAAGAAAGAAAGAAAGAAAGAGAGGACACTATTACTACGGCCGTCGCCACTCGATATACACAATTAACTTATCTTAGAGGCGACAATTGGACAAGTGGTCAGCTGGTCCATTTTACGACCGTTAACGAGATAGTGACACACACACACACACACACACACACGTATGTATGTATGTGTGTGTGTGTAACAATAGCGTCACCCGTCATAGTACTACTACTACTATTACCACCATTCCTACTACTACTACTACTATTCCTACAACTATCACCATTCATACGACTGTAGTTACCCAAAGGCCCCCTGACATACCCTACGAGAGTCTGAGAGAACCATTGAGTAAAGTTTAAATTAACCTAACCTAACCCTACCATAACCTAACCTAACCTAACCCAACCGTAACCTAACCTAACCCTACCATAACCTAACCCTACCATAACCTAACCCAACCATAACCTAACCTAACCTAACCTAACCCTACCATAACCTAACCTAACCCAACCATAACCTAACCTAACCTAACCCTAACCTAGGCCTTTGATGCACTCACTGTAATTGTATATGAAATCAATAATAGGCCTCCCCTCTCTACCTCTCCCCATCCCCTCATCTCCCCTCTACTTCCCTTCCCTCTCCTCTGGTTTCTCCCCTCCCTTAGCTCCTTCTTGTCTCCCCTTCCCTTCTCTCCCCTCTCCCCAGTACAAATACAGCATACCCAACCCGCAGATCAGTTACACCCCTGCCAGCCTCTCTCTCATTTATCGTTCTTTCACTCTCTTATCGGGGACCCCTCTCACTGTTAATTAGACCTACCCCACTCCACTCTCACCTGGATCTTCCCCACTCCATACTCACTAGGACTCTCTCTCTCACCTGGCCCTCCTTCCTTCCCTTCTCTTTCACCGGCCCCTCCCTCCTTACCCTCTCCGGTCCTTCCCCTCTCACCAACACTCAGCACAGCAGCATCTAACCTGTAGAAGGATGACCGACAAGCATCACTTGGACGTGAGAGAGAGAGAGAGAGAGAGAGAGAGAGAGAGAGAGAGAGAGAGAGAGAGAGAGAGAGAGGAATACTTTTTTGCAATATGTTTCATTTATTTCCGGCCGCCTGGGAATGGCCCACTGAATACTGATATGCAGATGATATTGATTCCTGCTGTTAACCCGAGGGACGCCAGCTTGTTCGAGACCCTTAACTATACCACGTCACCAATCCACGCCTCGCTACGCCACCAATCCACGCCCTTTCCACATTACGCCACCAGCCAGTCCACGCGCAGCCCAATCCACTACTTCTCTCTTCTTTTAGTCCACGCTAAATGTTTACATGTATCCACACAAACACAATATTAAATTATTCCCACCACACAAATATCCACAAATATGGGAACTAAAATCCACCGAAACAGATCAGAGTATTTTGGGATTATCTACGCTTGGATTTTGTCTGGGGGGAATTAGTCCGACGGGAATTAGTCCAGTGGGAATTAGTCCGATGTGAATTAGTCCATTGGGAATTTGTCCAATATAGAGGTGCAATAGACTACAAAGGGAGGAAGGGGACAGACCCACTTTGGTATCGACCTCACCCATCAGGAGTCACATACATACTGAAATTATTCACATCACCACTACCACTTTCGGCTCTCCCAGTGTGGTGGTGGTCCAGTGTGGCGGTGGTCCAGCGTGGTGGTGGTCCAGAGTGGCGGTGGTCCAGAGTGGTGGTGGTCCAGTGTGGCGGTGGTCCAGTGTGGTGGTGGTCCAGTGTGGCGGTGGTCCAGTGTGGTCCAGTGTGGTGGTGGTCCAGTGTGGCGGTGGTCCAGTGTGGGTGTGGTGGTCCAGTATGGCGGTGGTGTGGTGGTGGTCCAGTGTGGTGGTGGTGTGTTATGTACCGAGGCAATGTTCTTACACGAGTCTGAGTCTAAAGGCCCTCCTCACTCCGCCCCCAACCGCCCACAATCCGCCCCATCCGCCCACAATCCGCCCTGATCCACCCACAACCTCCCCTGAACTCCGCCCCATCCGCACACAACTCCGCCCCCATCCGCCCACAACTTCCCCCACTCCGCCACCCCCAACACTCCTACCACTGTTGCATTAAGCTGTACTTGAACAATACGTACAATACATCCCTCCAGAGTATTATATCCACAAACAGGTCAGAAGAGGCGGGTGTCGGGCTGACTGAACCTGCCCCCCAAAAAAAAAAAAGTGTTTATTTATTTATTTCGGGAGATTTGCGGGGGAGAGGAGGGGTGGGGGAGAGGAGGAGGTGGGGAGAGGGAGGGGGAGGGGAGAGGAGGGTGGGGAGGGAGAGGAGGGGTGGGGAGAGGAGGGGGTGGGGAGGGGTGGGGAGGGGGGGGGAGGAGGGGTGGGGGGAGAGGGGTGGAGGGGTGGGGAGGAGGAGAGGAGGGGTGGGGAGAGGGTGGGGAGAGGAGGGGGAGAGGAGGGGGTGGAGAGGGTAGAAAATCGCAGGCTGGAGAACCCGAACACTGATCCTCCTCCTCCTCCCCCTTTCTCCTTTACCCTTTATTCCCCCTAACCTCCCCCCTGTATTTCCCTAACCCCCCCTGTATTTCCCCTACCCCTCCCGTTCCCTCACCTTCCTCTCAGGCATGTGGGCAATAAATGCCCTAATCATGCAGAACTTGGCTTTGGAAAATTTTCTGAGTCAATGAACCGCGATAGATTACCCTTCTTCGCTTTCTTGTCCTCCTCTCTCTCCTTTCTTTTTCTTCGTCAGCGTCCTCTCTTTTTACTAGAGGAACTGAGAGAGAGAGAGAGAGAGAGAGAGAGAGAGAGAGAGAGAAGCCCGGGACACGACGTTTATGTAAAAAAAAAGCATAATAATGGAAAAAAAAATTGTCTTTTTTTGTTACAAGACGGGAAAAAAAATTTACGTAGGAAAGACGAGAAGTAAGATGAAAAAACCCGAGAAAAGAAGGAAAGGCAAAATATAAGAGAGAAAGAAGAAAACGTAGACGAGGAAAGCCAAAAGAAGAGGAGGAAGAAAAGAAAAAAAGGAGGAAAAAGAAAAGAAAAGAGGAGGAGGTAGAAGAAGAAAGAAGAGACGGAGGAACATAAGAAGAAGAAAGAAGAAGAAGAAGATGGACAAGGAAAACCAGAAGAGGAGGAAGAAAAAAAGGAGATATGAAACAAAAAAAATCGATGATGAAAGATTGTAACAGAAGAGAAAGATGGGAAAAAAACCGACGCTAAAAAATATATAAAAATAGAAAAGAAGACGAAAAAAATCTCTCTCTGGCAGTGGACAAATAAAAGATTAATCGACCCCTCAAAAAATACATTCTACTTTTCCACGGATGTTCTGCAGTGACACGAGAGTTGGGTGTACGCAGCAGGCGAGGTATACACAGCAGGTGAGTCGTACACACAGCAGGTGAGTCGTACACAGCAGGTGAGTCGTACACAGCAGGTGAGTCGTACACAGCAGGTGAGTATATACGACATAACTACACAAAACCCGACGACCTCCTCTTACGACACACAAACACGATTTCCTCACTGCTCTTCCAACTCCTAAAAGAGACAATTTTAAATCACATTCAGCACTAGACCCCAGCAGAGCGCCGAGTCCCAGCTTATGTGCGATAAAAGGAGCCAATCACAAATCATTCACAGGTTCTCAATGGCAACTGATGTCGCTCTGGATCATAGATGGGTTACTCCTCTTGAGATTCTTCCCCCCTCCCATCCCCCTTCCCCTCCCCTCCCCCCTCTCCCCAAGTGAACTCCATGGCTTGTTGAAGAGGGTGTGGCCGACAGCCATCTGACATCTTCCCCCAACCCCGTCGGATTACTGGAAGTCTTCGGGGAATATTGTTCCAACCTGACGGTACGCAACCAAGCACTAGACCTGAATGTGATGGGTTGAGGATATATTGCTGGTTGGTTCTTCTTGGTTGATGGGTGATTACCCTAGGATGATGGGTGGCATTCTTTGGTTGATGGGTGGCACTCCTAGGATGATGGGTGGCATTCTTTGGTTGATGGGTGGCACTCCTAGGATGATGGGTGACACTCCTAGGATGATGGGTGACACTCCTAGGATGATGGGTGGCACTCGTAGGTTAATGGGTGGCACCTAGAGTCAACTTGGCTGCTAGACTTGGCAAATTCACGACCAATCTTTGTATTAACTTTGTCTCCTAACTGGTACTGAGAGAACGTATACAGTTAAGTTATAGTCTCGGCCGTTCATCAAACCCCTCCTCTACCCCCTTCCTCCTCCTTTCCCTCCTGATCCTCCTTCCCCCTTCCTCCTCCCCCTTTTTTTACACTCCATCAATATAAGCCACCGTCTTCCTCCTCCTCTTCCCCATCCTCCACCCCTCCTCTCTTCCTCCCCTATTTACACCCCATCCACAGAAAAATACGTAAATAAAATACAATAAAAGGTAAAAGACCCGTAGCAGCAAAGTTAATCTGATTTAATATTTTCTTTTTCTTTAAGGGAGAGATACAAAATCCCTTTCAGTTTTGTACTTCAACTTTAAACTTACAACAGTACTTGAGAAAAATAGTAAACAGACTTCCTGTATCACTCCCTTACCCCCAACCACTCCCATTTGACCCCACCCAACTATCCTCCCCTTGACCCCACCCAACTATCCTCCCCTTGACCCCACCCAACTATCCTCCCCCTGACCCCACCCAACCATCCTCCCCTTGACCCCACCCAACCATCCTCCCTTAACTCCCACCCAACTATCTCCCCCTTGACCCCACCCAACTATCTCCCCTTGACCCCACCCAACTATCCTCCCCCTGACCCCACTCCAACTATCCCTTACCCAGTCACACCTCTTCACCTCTCCAACTATCCCCATCACCCTCCTAAAAATAAAAAATAAAAAAAAATTGCGTCAACACAACACAAATGCGGAGACCTTTTGTCCCTCCTGCACCCTAAGTCTTCCTCCCTCCTCCTCCTCCTCCCTATAACCCAGGTCTTCCTCCTCTACCTCCCACATCTTCCTCCCACCCCCCCCTATGCTCCAGCAACAGGAGTGAGGGGCCCTAATGTGAAGTGATTCAGGGACCCCTACGCACGTTCTCGCCTCCTGATTACGCAATTCACGAGGCATTTTTACGGATATACGCCCAAGGCCGACCTGAATCCCCGACTACTCCCGTGACATGTTTCTGTCACCCTAATGCTGCTGGTGACCCTTCTCAGGTGTGTGTGTGTGTGTGTGTTAGCAATATTGACACAGTTTTAGCCAGCAAGTTATACTATGCGAGATAAACAATGATTCTAAGTGATATAAAAGTCACTAGCACATCACCACACCACCAGCACATCCTCCCACCACCAGCACCTCCTCACCCCACCAGCACATCCTCCCACCACCAGCACCTCCTCACCCCACCAGCACCTCCTGCCACCACCAGCACCTCTTCACCCCACCAGCACCTCCTCCCACCACCAGCAACTCCTCCCACCACCAACACATCCTCCACCTCCCCGGACGAGCTACACAAGGCAAAGAACTTGTCCTTGCAAGGGTCTTTGCCTCAGCCCGCCAGACCGGTTCATCCTTCACGTGAAAAGTCACAAGCAAGAATTGACTTCCTGATAAGCCCTTTACCTCACGCTGCTCTGACCTTCTGATGCGACCTTGCTTGCCCTTAACCTTCTGATGTGACCTTGTTTGATATTGACCCTCTAATGTGACCTTGCTCAACCTTGACCCTCTGATGTGACCTTGCTTGCCCCTTGATGTTCCGATATTACCTTGCTTGACCTTGAGCCACCGATGTGACCTTACTTATCCTTGACTCTCCACTAGAACCTTGTTTGACCTTCCTATGTGACCTCGACCTGCCGCTGTGAGCTTAACCTTCCTATGACTGGAACCAAGATTCATACACCTGTCCTGGACTGTCAAAATCTCAAGTAAATTCGTCCATCACCTCAGCGTTTACCTGGCCTCAAATTCAATCTGATTTCCTTGTATAAAGCGAGTTTAATATAACGCCAAAAATTTTATTATAGTGAAACCTCCATATAACGGACTTTTTCTCCATATTGTCCGTTAAATAGAGGTTACCACTGTACAAAACTCGGATCTATTTAATGATTCTTTAGGGAAGTTTGAGCGTGAAACACCGGACACGGTGAAGAGACTAACGACCCTATCAGAGACCTCACAATATAAAGGACGATTCAGGGAGACACTCCTGAGGAGAGAGAGAGAGAGAGAGAGAGAGAGAGAGAGAGAGAGAGAGAGAGAGAGAGAGAGAGAGAGAGAGAGAGAGAGAGAGAGAGAGAGAGAGAGAGAGAGAGAGAGAGCACCACAGGGAGGGAGGGAGGGAGGTCAGACGATGTGCAAAAAGGCCCTCACCACCTCCTCCACCACAGCCAGTGACAGTGGTAGTCAGGGAGGAGAGGCCCACCACACACACACTGAAGGACCCTCCACACGCTACCTCACAACACCTCACGTACCCAGGAAATAAGACGGTGAAGAGGAGGCAGGCGAGGTAAAGGGAGATATACAGGAATGATGATAAATACGAATCAAGAAGGGGAAGAGGAGGAAGACGAGGGAGAGGAGGAGGACGAGGGGAGGAGGAGGAGGACTAGGGTAAGGAGGACGGGGAGGAGGATAAGGGTAAGGAGGACGACAAGCAGGAGGAGGAAGGGGAGGAGACGGTGGAAGACGAAGAAGAGGAGGAGAGGAAGAAGAAGAGGAGGGGAACAGTAAAAAGGCATAAAATTAAAGAAACTTAACAAAATCAAACATAACTTAGAAGAAGGAAGAAAAAGTACAGGAGAGACGAGACAAAGAGATAAAAATGACACATAATAACTCCAAGATAAAGACGTAAAGCAGGACTAAAGACAAGAACAGGAAGTTGTGACGTACGGATAAAAAAAAAACAAAGAAAAAAAAATAAACATGTAACTGGGAATAACAATTATAGGAGTGATGCAGAAATGTCGTGTCGGCCACTGCAGGAGGTCGGGCACGCACATATCCACTTCGTCTTGTCAGCTAATCGCTAAAATATCAGATCTGCATTACCCTCATCGATCTCGCTGTCAGACCAGGTAAAGAGAAGCACCATTATGATTTATACCACACAGCCCAGATCCAGACGTCAGACCAGGTAACAAACACGAGCAAATATGACCTACGTTTATTATTGTTACCTTTTATGAGTATTGTAATTAGTAATGACTCTTGTAGCTTAGAAAATAATAAAGCCATGATGTTATTTTCTTATGGACTAGCGACGTGTTGGGGGAAGAGGGTGATGATGTTTTAATTAACGGCTGGAGTTATTATGGTAGATGTGTACATGTGTGGGATGTGAATCTGTCAAGTATCTGTGTGTACAATATGACGTGATACAATATCGTACATCAGTAAGGTCTGTGTGTTGTGTTACAGTAGACACACTTGCACCGTGAGCTTATAACACTTCCCTTACTCTTGTTCCTGAAGTAAGATATTTGTGTCTGTGTGCGGTAGTTGTGTCTGAACTTGTACGGTTTCTTAGTGAGTAGAACACACGTACCTACATCCGTACCTGTAATGTAGTTTCTTAGTTAATAACATGAAATACACAAACAAACACACACACACACCTGGGTAGCGCCACCACCATCACCTTCCTTCTCCTAAATTCGGGACCAAACTTGGGTGTTATTTGTGGCACTCTCACAAGACAATTGATGGCTCGTCGGGAAGATGGAGAGAAGCCTCTTAGAGGTTAACAAGAGGCTGCTGGGGATGGGAGGAGACGGGAGGGGGAGGTCAATCAAGGTGTGTTGTCCAATCTGCCCCCCCCCCCCGCCCTTACACCCCCTATGTGACCTCTCCCCTATCCTGTTCACCCACCCCTTCTCCCCTACAGTCTCCAGCCCCCAATGATTGCCAGTGACCGACATAAGTCTCTGACACACATTAAATGCTCCTCACAAACATACACACATTACACACCGCCGGCGTCTACCAGTCCAAACCTATCACGTGAGATTCAACTAACGCAGTAGGGAACGGTAACGTGAGGCGGCAGTGAAGCTAAAACGGGGGACACTTGACTACAGACGGGGATATACACGAGGTACTTGTAGAAGATGATGGATGGTACGATACGGACGCCTAACCTGACACATTAACCACCAGGAATGAGCTAAAAGTAGAAGTTAACCCGACACATCAGAAAAGGGGGTGGAGAGGTGTCCTTTCTCATGTAACACAACACAACACAAGGTTTGGAAGAGCACAAAACTGACATTTTTTTTTTTACCGAACGCCACAATATATAACAGCAGTTTATTTACAAGATCCATTCATTATTATAGTTTACTCAAAAGTATTACAGTACTTCACTATCAGAGCATTATCAGGAGAGACTGACAGTGACTATTACTATATGTTCCTTTCATAGTTGAGGAGGTACAATAGACAGAACTAAAACGGACAGATGGAAAATTATGCATATATATTTGTCCCCTTTTCTCTGAGTTTGGGACAGAGAGACTATAGATCCTATCACACTACATCAAGGTAAATTACCTCTGTGATATCGTGTACATATGGAAATTAATCCCCCGAGTGTTCTTGTACTAATCCCTCTCATAGAGATTACAAAACACTACGGGTTGTGACACACATAACGTACATCTACAGTTATGACAAATATTGTGTACACTGTGTCGAGGTTATACAGTGTGCTACAACAAACATGGTGTACACTGTGTCGGGGTTATACAGTGTAGAGCCACAATAAACATGGTGACTACACAATCCAACACCATAAACACACTCTGGGTCAACACAGAGCTGTACCTGACAGTCCATATACTACACCATTTACCATAGTGGTGCTCACGGAGATCACGGTTCACTTTCCTTTCCTCGTTAGCACAGTCTTGTTAAGTCTCTCCGCATACAGCTACTATGAGAGAGAGCGTTGGCCAGTACATATATACATTAAACCAGTACATATATACATTAAACCAGTACATATATACATTAAACCAGTACATATATACATTAAACCAGTACATATATACATTAAACCAGTACATATATACATTAAACCAGTACCAACTTCACCCTCGCCTCACCAAACAATAATAATACCTCCGCTTCCGGCCTTGAGTATTGCCGCAGCGAGCCGAATAATCTAGTATCTTCCTCCTCCTCCTCCAGGCGCTGATGTAGTGGTAGGCCGAGTGGCTCCTCTTCAACAAGCTGATGAAGTCATTATTCGGGTAAGGGCGCCGGGATGTACTCCAACACCACCTGCTGTCTCTCTCTCCAACACGGTAACGCGATATAGGTTCTCCTGCTGCTCCTTCTACTACTACCGTCAGTACAACCACCAGGACCGTCAGCACACCACCAGGACCGTCAGTACAACCACCAGGATCGTCAGCACAGCACCAGGACCGTCAGTACAACCACCAGGATCGTCAGCACAGCACCAAGACCGTCAGCAAAGCATCAGGACCGTCAGCACAGCACACCAGACCGTCAGCACAGCATCAGGATGCAGCACAGCACCACAGATCGTCAGCACAGCACCAGGATCAGCACAGCATCAGACCGTCAGCACATCATCAGACCCAGCACACCATCAGAACGTCAGCAAGATCATCAGACCCTCAGCACACCATCAGGAACCGTCAGCACATCATCAGGACCTTCAGCACACCATCAGAACCGTCAGCACATCATCAGGACCCCTCAGCACACCATCAGAACTGTCAGCACATCATCAGACCCTCAGCACACCACCAGAACCGTCAGCACATCATCAGGACCCCAGCACACCATCAGAACCGTCAGCACATCATCAGACCCCAGCACACCATCAGAACCGTCAGCACATCATCAGACCCCAGCACACCATCAGACTCGTCAGCACAGCACCAGGACCGTCAGCACACCATCAGGACCGTCAGCACAGCACCAGGACCGTCAGCACATCATCAGGACCTTCAGCACACCATCAGAACCGTCAGCACATCATCAGGACCCTCAGCACACCATGAGGACCGTCAGCACAGCACCAGGACCGTCAGCACATCATCAGGACCCTCAGCACACCATGAGGACCGTCAGCACATCACCACGACCATGATTAGTTCACCCGATTACTATAAATTACTACCACCACTACCATCACCACGACCACCACTACCATCACCACGACCATCACCACGACCACCACTACCATCACCACGACCATCACCACGACCACCACTATCATCACCACGACCAACCACAATCAACTACACTACCCAACATATAATAGAGAGTGTGATGTAACGGGGAGAGGATATTGAGGGTGATGGTCGTGAGAGAGGAGGGAGAGAAGTTAAGTGGAGAGGAAGAAGAGGCATGGAGGGAAGGAGGGATACAGGGAGGAAGGAGAAATGGAGGGATACAGGGAGGAAGGAGGGATGGAGGAAGAACAGGAGAAAAAAGGAGTGAAACAAGAGGTGAAGGGGGAAGAAGAGAGATGGATTAGAAATAGAGAGGGAGGTGAAGAGGAGGGAAAGAGAGAGAGAGAGAGGGGGAGGGAGAGAGAGGGGGAGGGAGGAAAGGCGGGAGGGGGAGAACAGGATGGGGTGGGAGGGAGGGGCAAGCTGGGACAATACACAACGTCATAAATATAAAAACAACTCAACATGCCACTTTACAAAACCAACATACGTGAGGGTGATTGCGTGAGTCATCCCCACCCGTTGTTTACCGCCACCCCACCCACCCTCCCATGACCGCCCCTCTTCCGCCCACACAACCACGGCCGCCCACCCACAACAGGAAGTGGTCAGTGACACATAAAGACAACTAATCTCACAGCGACTCGTTACAACCGACAATATAGATAATACCGGTTTACCTTGCGCTTACCTGGCTTTTATTTGGCGTTTACCTGTCGTTTACCTGGCGTTTACCTGGCGTTCACCTGGCGTTGATTCTCTCTCCGCTCCTCCTACTTCCGCCGCTCAAGGCAGCATCAACCAAACTTTTCCAGAGCGACAAAATGACCCAAGTCGATTATTACCGTTCGTCCCCAGCATATTGATAACGTCAGCATAACGTCAGAACCGCCAGCACAGCACCGGGACCGTCAGCACACCACCAGGACCGTCAGCACAACCACCAGGACCGTCAGCACAGCACCAGCACCGTTAGCACAGCAACAGCACCGTCAGCACAGCAACAGAAACGTCAGCCCATCACCAGGACCGCCAGCACAGCACCAGCACCGTCAGCACAGCAACAGAACCGTCAGCACACCACCAGGACAGTCAGCACAGCACCAGGACCGCCAGCATACCACCAGCACCGTCAGCACACCACGTCAGCAGGTCCGAGTGTGACTACACACTACTGCTGTCCTCACCACCACCAGCAGCCCAGGTCAGCATGTGTTACCCCTGGGGCCAAACATACCCACGAGACCATTACATACCCACGAGACCATTACATACCCACGAGAACATAACACACCCATGAGAACATAACATACCCACGAGAACATAACATACCCACGAGAACATAACACACCCATGAGAACATAACATACCCACGAGAACATAACATACCCACGACAACATAACATACCCACGAGAACATAACATACCCACGAGAACATAACATACCCACATAACATACCCACGAGAACATAATCTAACCGGAGGAAGCATAACTCACCCCCCCGCCCAGACCACCACGCTCGCCTACTGGGCTACTGACACACACACACACACACACACACACACACACACACACACACACACACACACTGCAATAAACGAAGATAAAACGATTTAGTACAGAATAATTGACTTAATAATAGCAATAACTAGTACAGGTAAGACAATTAGGAAAATAACACGCAGGAAACTGTATAAGCGCGTCCGTCACCTGTTTAAGCTTCTGAAAACGAGAGAGAGAGAGAGAGAGAGAGAGAGAGAGCTATTAACGATAAATTAGAATAAGATAACAGAAGAAAGAAAGACGGAGAAAGAAAGAAAGAAAACGAACCAAATGGACAGAGAAAGAAAAAAAACTAAACGGAACAAGACGATAAAAATAAAATAAAAACAAACGAAAGGGGAAAAACGAAAATATAACAAAAAGAAACGAATTGAATGAAACAGGGGAAGGAGAAGAAGAATAAACGTACAACAAAAGAAAAACACATAAAAACAGCCACATTTAAAAGAACAAAACAATAGACTCGAGTAACAAACAATAAACAAAATATAAAGAAAATAAAAATGAGATAAAGAAGAGGACGACGATAATAAACATAGGAATAATAAACATAATGATAATAATAATAATAATGTTTTTTTAATTAGAGAATTAAAGAAAGAAGGGTGAAGGAAGGGGAGGGAAGGAAGGTGGGAGGGAAGGAAGGAAGGGGGGAGGAAGGACGGGGAGGGATGGAAGGAGGGAAGACAGTAATCGTGAATCGGAAGAAAACAAAATCGAGAGGAGCCACCAGCCCAAGAGGAGGAAGAGGAGGAGGAGGAAGAGAAGGAGGAAAAGGAGGAGGTGGTGATGTCAAAACTCAGCACTACCTCACCACCATCACTACCACACATCTACCACCACCACTACCACCATCACTACCATTCACCTTCCACCACCATCACCAACTGCGTCACTCTCTCTCTCGTCCAACTTCCTCAAACTCCGACTAAACGCTGACAACAAAGTGTCCGAGGCTGGGAAGGGTAGTGGCAGTGACAAGAGGGTAGTAGTGACAAGAGCAGGGGGTAGTGGCAGTGACAGGGGGTGGCAGTGACGAGAGCAGGGGATAGGTGGAGACAAGAGGGGTAGGGCAGTAGTGGCAGTGACAAGAGCAGGTAGTGGCAGACAAGAGCAGGGGGAAGGTAGTGGCAGGACAAGAGCAGGGGAAGGTAGCAGTGGCAGTGACGAGAGCAGTGCAGTAGTAGCAGGATGTAATAGCAACAGCAATGGTTAGGTTAGGTTAGATGAGAGAGAGAGAGAGAGAGAGAGAGAGAGAGAGAGAGAGAGAGAGAGAGAGAGAGAGAGAGAGAGAGAGAGAGAGAGAGAGAGAGAGAGAGAGAGAGAGAGCTATTGGGACAGTTGTTGTGGGGACAAAAGGCACAAAGGTGTGCGGGAAGAGTATGGGAAAGACAGGAGGAGGAGGAGAGGAAGGAGGAGAGGAGGAAGAGGAGGAGGAGGAGGGAGGGGGAGACTCGGCTCTCCCAGTGTTCCAGCATTATTGTTCACGTCTGACTGGGTGACTGGCTGGCGGTATTCCTGTCATCAACACACAGAACAAAAAGTCACTTGTAAAGAGCGGCTAGACTTGGGGGGGACGGAGCAAACCTTACTAACAATACGGGGATTAGCTCTCTCTCTCACCGAGGTTACAGTACATTCCTCACTAGCTCAACCGTCGCCCGTCTTGCTGACAGTGGTGCGTTCGTGTCAGCACTTCGTCACCACCCATCGACAGTCAGTCAAACTACTTATATCTTGTCATTACTTGTCATCACGACGACCATAACTATCCCTAACCCACAAGTCACGACCTTTAACATCATCCCCCCACACGACCCCAGTACCCCCATGACACAATCTACACGACCCGACCACACGACGACTCCCCAGGCGACCACCCTCCCCTGTCCTGGCCAACATCTGGGAGAGGGGAGCAGCACATATTGTGTAGGGACTGACCCACCATCACTCACCCTACACCCTGCCTCAAGACACTCCTTACCTCCCACCCTACACCCTACCTCCCACCCTACACCCTACCTCCCTTCCTATCACACAAAATTACACCTCCCCAACACCACATACACAACCACACCCTGCCACTAACACCAACTTACTCCACCATGACCACACACACACACACACACACACACACACACACACACACACACACACACACCGAAGTGCCAAGTAGGTTGCCCCCATGAGTGCCCTACATACCATGACACACACACACACACCTCAGCGCACTACCTGACAAAACCTTTCCTCAAGTGTCGAGTCATCTTCCGTCGCTCTCAGGTGATCTAAATATACCTCACGTTACGTCACGTCTCATGAGTAGCTTCATCTATATATATATCACTCCCTTAACCCACGTGTGTGTGTGTGTGTGTGTGTGTGTGTGTGTGTGTGTGTGTGTGTGTGTGTGTGTGTGTGTGTGTATTACAGTCTTGAGTACAAGTTTATGTATTACAGCGCTAATCCAGGTGTGTATATATGTATTTCGCCCCTAGCACAGGTGCACGAGAGGACAGGTGTGTGTATTGGAGGCCAGGTTAGTCGAGTATTTCCCGGAGAAGCTCGCCTAATGCTCTCTTGGAAACCTTGTCAATATACACATTAAATTACATCAACACACTGAAAGCAACATTGGTCCTCCTCTTCCTCCTCCTCACACAGGTAACACAAGGGCACACCTGCGGGCTACCTGATGCTGCCGACACCATTAAATTCCTTCTGCCCATCTGCGCCATAATCCCGAGTTTGTTTATTTTACTTTATAGTGGTGTCGGCCGCTCTTCTTAAACTATATCCTGTGCTTGTTAGACCTCACTTGAATTACGCAGTTCAGTTCTGGTCACCGTACTACAGATTGGATATAGAATCCCTAGAAAGAATTCAGAGGAGAATGACAAGACTAATCCCGGGCATTAGGAACCTTGAGTACAGAGACAGGTTAAAGCATCTTAATTTGCACTCCCTCGAGAAACGTAGAGTGAGGGGCGATATGATAAGAGTTGTATAAATGGAAGTCAGGGCTAAACAAAGGTGATATAACAAAGGTACTCAAATTATCCAACCAGGAGCGAAGTCGTAACAATGGTATTAAATTAGACAAATTTAGATTTAGGCTCGAGACAGGTAAACATTGGTTTGGAAATAAAGTAGTGGATTTGTGGAACAAGTTACCAAACACAATCATTAACTCGAATACGTTAAATAGTTTCAAACATATAAGTTGGATGGATATATGAGCAATAGGGGTTGGGTGGTGTAAACGGGACGCTCCAGTATGGACCAATAGACCCGCTGATTCAATTTTATAGACCCATTAAAAATAATACCAAATCAAACATCAAACAAACAACTGACTTCCTACATTAAAATATATACACTCCAACACCTGCCCCCACCCCATGAATACAGTAATATCCACTAATAACTTTTCCACGATTACTACCGACCAACTGACCCATCCACCCACTCCACCAACCCATTTCACCCAACAATCCACCCACCAACGTTCTCCTCCTCCACCCAGAGTTCCACCCGCTCCACCCAATCTTCTCCTCCACCACCCACCTATCAATTGTTTCCTCCTCCCTATTCTCCTACATCACTCATCCACCCACCTACCCCAACCCTACCCACCTGAGCTCTTGCATAAAAATAACCTTATCACATAAATTCGCCAACTAACAGCGTAATTGGCGGGCCAACAGCACTGCCATAACTAATAGTTGGCGAATGTGGTTCCGTTTACCGCCTCACATAAGACGTGGTCCCTAGAGTCGCCAACTTTTGTGTTTATTTATTTTTGACATCACGTGAAAATTAACCACCCTAATTTATTTGACCCGATGATTAAACACAGTAAAGCTATCGTACAGTAACCTAACCTAACGATGTCTTAACGTAATCTAGTATAATTTAACCTAACCTAACCTAACCTAACTACCTAACCTAACGATGTCTTAACGTAATCTAGTATAATTTAACCTAACCTAACCTGATATACCCAAACCTAACAATGTAACCTAAGATAATTATTATAATCAATGCTAAACTAACCGGTGTAGTTTATAAAATATTCAATTAAGGTTTAGGTTAGGTTAGGTTTATGTAAAGTTAAATCTGGTGAAGCTAGTGACGGCAGTACACGTGATGTTATCTGATTGGCGCCATTTCCCTAGGTGACGTCACTGTTAAGAACCAATCAGATGAACCAGAGTCGGCTCCATCCACTGCACTGTCGTCTGAAGCAAAAAATGAGTAAAAATGGCGACCTGACCCTGAGCAGCGGGCAACCACTACACCACCGCCTCGTTACGGCTCTCGATTTTAACTTGAAGGAGGTGGGGTGAGGGGGGGGGGGGTGAGGGGTAGTGGGCGGTAAAGGAGGGAGTAGTGGGCGGTGAGTGAGGGGTTAGTGGGCGGTGAAGGTGAGGGAGGAAGTGGCTGCGGCCTTGCTTACTCCAGGTAAAACCCACCGGTACAGGCCAAGACCCGCCACCAGGTACACCCCAGGTAAGACCCACCACCAGGTACACCCCAGGTAAGACCCGCCACCAGGTACACCCCAGGTAAGACCCGCCACCAGGTACACCCCCCTAAGCCATAACCTAAATTAACTCGGGATGGGTCAGCCGTCACTCAGGTAATTTTAAGACCCACAGCTGATTACGTTAACTAGGACATTCCCGTAACAAACCCCCAAACACCACTTGATGAGGAGGATAACACAACATTAACCGCTCCTAATTTATGTCGACCAATTTAACCCCATAACATTAACCGCTGCTGATTAATGCCGACTAATTTAACCCCAGGACGTATAAGAAATTTTTGAGGTATTATCTCGTTGGTAGTAAATTGTAATTAAAGCTTTACTGAAATTGTTGGCAACTAAACTGACGCCCTGTGACGAATACCTGGCAGGTAATGAAGAGAGACTATCAAAACTACGTAAGTACATCATTCCTGAAAACAAAAATGTAATTTCCTCTCCGTCAGTGTGTCGGTCAGTCAGTAAAAAAAAATCATTTAAAACATACATTTAAACTCGAGTTACAAGACAACCTCATAGCGTCTCGTTAACCATCAACCTCACAGCGTCTCGTTAACCATCAACCTCACAGCGTCTCGTTAACCATCAACCTCACAGCGTCTCGTTAACCATCAACCTCACAGCGTCTCGTTAACCATCAACCTCACAGCGTCTCGTTAACCATCAACCTCACAGCGTCTCGTTAACCGTTAACCTCACAGTGTCTCGTTAACCTCACAGTGTCTCGTTAATAAAAGCAACAACCTTAACTACCAATTATACCCACCATTCAACCAGTCATCTACAGCGGGTGACCAAATAGCTGTCTGCGTCTGTAAGGATCCATCATAGTTAACGAGCCGCCTAACGAGTGGCCAACAAGCGTGTAAACAACCGTAAAAATACGAGTTAATCACAGACCTTACGATGTAACCCCCCACCCCCTTACCAGTGAATAGCCAATCACCAAGAAGGTTGTTCGGTAGTTCATTCGTTGGGTTCTAAAGATTCATCGTTTCTTTTTTTTATCCGTGAAATGGAGGTCAATTGTTTCTTCCTCCAGGTACGATCGAGTCTCTGAGCTAAGGAGGCAGGTGAGGTGACGTGAGGTGAGGTGAGGAGGTAGGTAGTGAGGTAAGGTGAAGGTGAAGAGGACGGAAGGCGAGGTATGAAGTGAGGCGAAATGTGGTGAAGAGAGGTAAGATGAGGTGAGGCGAGGTATGAAGTGAGGCGAAATGTGGTGTGGTGTGGTGAAGAGAGGTGAGGAGAGGTGTTAGCTTCTGACAGGTATGACTTTGTGACGTAACTTCCTACTACTTTATGACAGCCAATATTATAGATTGGCCGCTGCTGCTCCCTTAGTTATCTTCTTCTTCTTCTTCTTCTTCTTCTTTTTCTCTCTTCTTCTTCTTTTCTTCTTCCCTTCTTCTTTTTCTTCTTCTTCATCTCTTTACTTCTTCTTCTTCTTCTTCTTCTTCTTGTGATGCTGTTTCTCTCCCTTACAATTCGGCTGGTAGTAGTGGTGGTGGTGGTGGATGAGTGGGTAAATTGACTTGGCGGGTCCTGGCGGTGATACTTGGGTTTGACTTGAGTTACGGTGAGTTTTTTTTAATGGATTTTGATGATGAAGGTGAAGTGAGGTGAGGGTGAAGGGGAGGTGAGGTGAGGGGGAGGTGAGGTGAGGTGAGGGAGAGGTGAAGGGGGAGGGGTGAGGCGAGGGAGTGAGCATTGAAGTCAAGGATGATAAGAGAATGTGGGAGGAAGGAATGAAGGAAGGAAGGATGACCTTTCTTCCATCTGCACCCCTATCATCATTATCTCTCTCAGGTGACCTAACCGGAAGTGCCACTAATGCCTCCAGGTGCTCTGGCCTACCTTACTAGGCCTATCTCACCTGTACATTCCCTTGTCCCTCCATTCTTCTTCCTCAGTCTATCCCCTATTCCCTTGACCCTTTGCACCTACCCCTCATCTCATCACCTTACCTATCCCCTTATCACTGACTATCTATTCCCTCATCCCTGACTCTCTGCACCTACCTCTTATCCCATGCCTTTTACTATCCCCTTCATTACACTCTCTTACCTATCCCCTCATCCCTGACCCTCTGCCTCCTCATCCCACCCCCTCATCTATCCTCTCATCCCCCGCACTACAGCCACGTGCGAACCTTAATCCTAATCCACATTTGACCCCCCATAAATCCTGTCCATTACCCTGCTATTTATTTCCATTAATGACCACCGCGACACCTGGCCGTAATCCTACCTGTACACCCACCTGAATGGAGGGAGACGAGAAAGAAGGAGAGAGAAGGATGAAAGGGAAAATGGAAGTAGGGATAAGGGGAATGGAGGGAAGGGGAGAGAGAGATGGAGGGAAGGGGGTAGAGACGTGCCCAGGTAGGGTTGATCACAGGCAGGTGTTGTGTGAAACCTCTATACCTTGTTTAACTCCTCGAGAGGAAGAGGGAGGGGGAAGGAAGGGAGAGGGAAAGGGAGGGAGGAAGGAAGTGAGAAAGTGGGGGAGGAGAGAAGAAGGGGTGAGGATGGAGGGAGCAGGGAAGGAGGTGGGAGGAGAGAGGGGAGGGAGCAGGAGGTTTTTTGTGAAAGGAGGGGTCAAAGAAGATTAGAGGGGGGGGGGAAACTAAGGTATAGTTCGGAAATTGAAGAAATTCAGGAGGAGGCAAGAAAGGGCGAGATGACCGCCTAGCTAAGCTAAATAGTGTGTTGAGGTTGTGTCATGGGTTAGTTATTGTCTGTCGAGTACAGGCACTAGACATCCCACCTGTCCCATATATGGGTGTTTTAAGGGCCTTATTTCATATTCTGCCGACCCTACTGGCGGATGCTGGTCTAGGAGGTTGTCTATTGCTCGGCCGTGTAGATCGGGGTGGTAATGGACCTTTTGAGATTTAGTAACTTTGAACCATCTATGGTTGTTGTCATTATCTGGTGGGAGTCTTTGAAGGAGTTCTTGCTCTGATCGTTCTACTTTTACCAGATTCTGCTGGCCAGGGTGTGCAGCTGCTGGTTGATGGGTTTTATTCTCAGGTCTCTATGTATCTCGGCTGTGGTTCTGGGAAGAGGTATCTTTCACCTGTGATGACGAATCTTAGGGCTTCATTTTGGACCACCTGTAATCTTAATATCTGAGTGGTGCTCATAGTATGAAGAGGTACTGCTGGGTGAGGGAGAGGGCCAAAGGTAGGGAGAAGGAGAGGGGAGGAGGGGGCTTAAAACAATGTGTACACTTTGAAGAAAGACAATAAAAAAGTCGATTTCAGGACCCAGTATTGTACTGTAAGCCTTTGAGACAGTTCCTCTGCCTTCCTCCTTTTTTCCTCTCCTTTCTTCCTCCTCATCCCCTTTCATCTCCTCTTTCCCTTTCAATTATTCCTTCTGATACTCTTTCCCATGGCATCTTCTTCATCCTCCTTCTTTCCCATCGTCTTGGTCCCTCCTCCTCCTCCTCCTCTACGGGTCTTTCCAGAACATCTGTCTTGTAAACGTCCTTTCTCTCTCCTTCAACCAAATTACCAATGTTCGTGGTTACAGGGGCTTCACACACCCCTCTCCTACCTACACACCCCCTTCCACCCCCACCCACACCAGCACCACCACACCACCCCCACACACTCTACATCAACACCCCACTACGTCACACGGCCAGGTATTTACCACCAGGTATACCTGCCATCTGAACACCACACCTGTTATCAGTGCATCTGTCAGGAAGCTATTAGTGTAATATCACCTTCCTCCCCTCTTTTCTCTCCTCCTCTACCCCCTCCCTCCTTAGCCCACCTACCCTCATTTCCCCTCCTTCCATTACCCTCCCTTACCCTATACTTCTCTTCATCCCTATCACCTTCCTCTCTTACCCGCCTATCTTCACATCATCCTCACCTCTACCCCCTCCCCCTCTCAATAGGAAGGAACACCTACAAACACCCACAGCAAATTACTACCACACACTCACCACCTACACACTAGCTACCTACTTATCAATCCATCTCCTAACCTATCCTACCTCTATCCCTACCTACCAATCGACCTATCCATCAACTATCCATCCAACCTATAAATCTACCTCTTCTCTTACCTACCCACCGACCTAGCCATCTACCTTCTTCTTACCTACAAGCCCCATACCTCCCGTCTACCCATCTAACTATCTACCTCCCTGCGTTACCTACCTACCTACCTTCCTTACCTACCTATTACCAGCCATAACACCTTCCCCCATGAGACTCCTACGATACACATTACCCGACACGCGACCACTAAAACGTAACTATCACTGGACGAAACCCCCAATGGACAAAATCCTCCTGGACGAAATCCCATTGGACGAAATCTCTCTGGACAAAATCCCACTGGACCAAACCCATAGAAATAGTCCATAGAAAGGTCAAAACTTTTCCAGACAGGGTGTAGAGAGTGTAGGGCAAAAAGAGTTCCAGCGGGTGTAGAGTGTCTGAGTGTATGTCTGCCCGTCCGTCCGTCCGTCCAGCCTACGGGGTCACAGAGTCAACATAAGACTACTACTTGAGCAAGGAGGCTGATTACTCCCCCTTACTCACCTACCACGTTTTACACACACACACACACACACACACACACACACACACACACACACACACACACACAAGGAACCAAAACAAAGCCATAATAAAAAGAAGAGGGGGAAGAAGAGAAAAATAGGAAGAAGAAAAATAAAAAATATAGAGAAAAAGAATATAGTGAAGATTAACGATGACAAAAGGACTTGAGGGAAGACCGCGACAGAAAATCATATTGAGAGATCTCTGAGAGTTGAAGGAATAGGGGGAGAGGGGAGAAGGGAGGGGGAGGAGGGGGGATTGGGGAAAGAAGAGGATAAGGAATTGTTAGGAAGTGAGAAGGCGTGAGGTGAATAGGGAGAGGAAAGGGAATAAGCAATGGACTAGGGGAGGGGGAGGAGGGAAGGGGAGAGAAGGGGAAGGGGAGAGGAGGGGGGGGAAGGAGGGGGAGGTGGAGGGAGAGGAAGGAGGTGTAGGGTAGGGGAAGGTGGAGGGGTGGGGAAGAGGGAGGTGGAGGGGAGAGGAAAGGGTGAGGTCAAGAGGAGGGGAAGAGGAAGAAAACGAAGGAAAGAGGGAAGTTTATGAAAGGGAATGGTGGGAGGAGGAAGAAGGGATGAAGGAGAAGGAGAAAAGGCGGAGGAGGAGGAGGAAAAGTGTCAATAATATGTCTAGGTAGTTGGGAGGGAGAAGAGCGTCATAGCAGAAAAGAGAGGAAGGTGTTCTGAAGAGGAGGGGAGGTGACGGGGAGAGGGGAGGAGGGGAGAAGTGCCAAAAGGGGAAATGAGGGAAGGAGGAGACAAAGCGTAATGGAGAAGAAAGACGTGAGAGAAAAGATACGAAGACAAGGGACGAGAGTCAAGAAGAGGAGAGAGGAATCAGGAGAGGAGAGAGTCAAGAAGAGGGAGAGAGGGAATCAGGAGAGGAGAGAGTCAAGAAGAGGAGAGAGGGAATCAGGAGAGGAGAGAGTCAAGAAGAGGGGAGAGAGGGAATCAGGGAGAGGAGAGGTCAAGAAGAGGGAGAGAGGGAATCAGGGAGAGGAGAGAGTCAAGAAGAGGGGAGAGAGGGAATCGAGAGGAGAGGTCAAGAAGAGGAGAGAAGGAATCAGGAGAGGAGAGAGTCAAGAAGAGGGGAGAGAGGGAATCAGAGGAGAGAGTCAAGAAGAGGGGAGAGAGGAATCAGGGAGAGGAGAGGTCAAGAAGAGGGGAGAGAGGAATCAGGGAGAGGAGAGAGTCAAGAAGAGGGAGAGAGGAATCAGGGAGAGGAGGAGGTCAAGAAGAGGAGAGGGGAATCAGGGAGAGGAGAGTGTCAAGAAGAGGGAGAGAAGGAATCAGGGAGAGGGAGAGAGTCAAGAAGAGGGAGAGAAGGAATCAGGAGAGGAGAGAGTCAAGAAGAGGGAGAGGGAATCAGGAGAGGAGAGAGTCAAGAAGAGGAGAGGGAATCAGAGAGGAGAGTGTCAAGAAGAGGGAGAGAGGGGAATCAGGAGAGGAGAGACAAGAGGGGAGAGAGGGAATCAGGGAGAGGGGAGAGGTCAAGAAGAGGGGAGAGAGGAATCAGGAGAGGAGAGAGTCAAGAAGAGGAGAGAGGGAATCAGGGAGAGGAGAGAGTCAAGAAGAGGGAGAGAGGGAATCAGGAGAGGAGAGAGTCAAGAAGAGGGGAGAGGAGGGAATCAGGGAGAGGAGAGAGTCAAGAAGAGGGAGAGGGTCAGGGAGAGGAGAGAGTCAAGAAGAGGAGAGGGTGCCTGTGTGAGGGGAAAGAGGGGAACGTACGGATGGGAAGGGGAGATGTCAAAAAGGAGGAAGACTGTTTAAAAAGGGGTAAAAGGGGTGGACAGAAGGAATAGAGAGGAGGGGTTGTTATTCTAACTGCCCTCCCTACCTATCTGATGATTATAAATGTTTGGATCTGGTCGTCAACCATCCCTCAATCACCAAGCTGACTGACTGGATGACTGACTGACTGACTGACTGACTGGGCCATGTTCACCTAATGTCTGTGTGTGTGGGGCGGGGGGTCATAACATTACTCTTTTCTCGTAGTCACCGCTAAAGATCCTAATACCTCCCCATCTCTTTCTCCCTCTTTTTAAATAGAAGAATCGATAAATATTCTTCCTGACTTTCTCTTCTCTCTTCTTCTGTTTCCTCTTTCCTCTTTCCTCTCGGGTTTTCCTCCTTTGTGGCTTCAAATTTCCTCTCAATAACCTGGGTTTCGTCTTCTCGCATCCTGGAGAAGTGGGGATAGGAAGGAAGGAAGGAAGGAAGGAATAAAAGGGAAGGAAAGAAAAGGATAGGAAGGAGAAGGAGGAGGGGGGAGAAGAATGGAATTAAGGGGTAGGGGGGAAATAGAAGATAAGTGGAAAGGGAAAGGAAGGGGAGTGTAGGATGGTGGAATGACCATCTAAGTGTGAAAAGGGTGGGTGGGATAATCGTGGGTCGGTACATGGGAAAGTGTGGTGGGTGGGTGGGTGGGTTGGGAGGAAGGTAGAAGGAGTAAATGGGTGGGGAGGAGAGAGAGAATAGGCTGATAAGAGACCTTTAAGGCAATGGAAAAGGAGGGAACTAACCAAGAAAAGGAAGGGTTAACAGGACTTCAACACGCCTCTCCCACCCCGTCACACACACACACACACACACCACAAACATTAACGAAAACAATTTCCAGCCGCTGCCGACCAAAAACTTGTGGGAGAGACGGGAGGGACGTAAAGGAGGCGAGGTAACCCACACACAACAGAGAATTATCACAACACTCCCAAAACCTGTGACTCTGTGAGGAGGAACAACCATCTTAACCCTGGCACGCCTCTACTTACTACTTCCTCATACTACAACTACTACTACTACTACTACTATTACTATTTCTACTACTGTTACTACTACTACAACTATTGCTATTTATACTATTGTTTTTACTAATAATACTATTACTACTACAACTACTACAACAAAAACAACTACTACTATTGCTACTTCTACTACTGTTACTATTACTATTACTACTACATCTACTACCTAATAGTACTATCGATCATTACCATATTACACCATCACTACCACCATCTACAACCTAACCTATCACCATAACCACCAACCCTCCTTCTACTACTAAAACTACCACGAGCTTCCCTACCACCACCATCAGCCTCCCTACCACCACCACCAGCCCTACCACCACCACCAGTCCCTACCACCACCACCACCAGTCCCTACCACCCACCACCAGCCCCCACCACCGCTAGCCCCTTGCCACCACCACCAGCCCCTGACACCACCAGCCCCTGACACCACCAGCCCCTGCCACCACCAGCCCCTGCCACCACCGCCAACCCTTGCCACCACCACCAGCCCCTGACACCACCACCAGCCCCTGCCACCACCACCACTAGCACTGTCAGCACATTCAGTCAGCGACACGTTCCTTCTGCCATCACCATTAATACGGCGTCTCCATCATTAAGACACACAAGTGTGGTGGTGAGGCGCTGCTCCCGAGGCTGGCGGTTGGTTCATTATCACGACACCATCACCTGCCTACCAACCCTCACCATAACATAACCTACCACCATCACCTGCCTACCACCAACACCATAACACAACCTACCACCCTCACCATAACACAACCTACCACCATCACCTGCCTACCACCCAACACCATAACACAACCTACCACCCTCACCATAACATAACCTAACCACAGCATCGCGCACCCTAACACCAATCACTTTAAGTCCCGTCCACTTGATGAAAGATACTGATATACATGACACTGACAGAGTACATAACACTGAAACAGTAACTCGAGAACAACTAAGTACAACATGACGTCACACACACACAAATAAACAGTAGGGGAGCCAACGTCATACCCTGTAGCACACCACTTCTTCACGGTATAAACACTTAATTCCTGCCTCAGTCCTGTGATACCCTCTGTAATGTGTGTGTGTGTGTGTGTGTGTGTGTGTGTGTGTGTGTGTGTGTGTGTGTGTGTGTGTGTGTGTGTGTGTGTGTGTGTGGTTATATCTGTCAAGGGGTTTAGTGAAGATACACGATCTGTCTTCAGTGGCTGGGCTTGGCTGTGTCTGTCTGTCTGACCTTTGTGAACGAGAATACTGGTGCGTCAGTGTATGGGTGGTCTGTGTGTGTGTGTGTGTGTGTGTGTGTGTGTGTGTGTGTGTGTGTGTGTGTCTGTGTGTGTCTGTGTGGGTCTGTGTGTGTGTGTGTGGAGGTGTTAGAGTGCATGGCAGTGTTACTAAAGGGTTTAATTTAGGTGTAGGGCTTTACGTCAAGTGGTGATGCATGCTGGGCGGTGGAGTCAGTGTACCTTGTATGGGTAGAGTGTTGTGTATCAGAACTGTGGAGGCCAGAAGTCTATTTTACTCTATTTATCTATTAACTTATATATTAACGTATTAGAAGAAAGTGTATAGGAACGTGTGTGTGTGTGTGTGTGTGTGTGTGTGTGTGTGTGTGTGTGTGTGTGTGTGTGTGTGTGTGTGTGTGTGTGTGAGTTATTAGGTGCTGGCGTCAGTGCATGGGAATGCGTGTGTGATTTGCATAAAGTTATAATATTGGATTACAAAATGGGTGGAGGGTGTCTTAATGTAGGGTGGAGGGAGGTGTGTGTGTGCGCGAGCGTCGAGGGAGTGCACACACACACACACACACACACACACACACACACACTTAAAATTTTATCACAATCGGCTAGAGTTAATAGGTGGGTAGGAGGGGGAAGGGAGGGTAAGAAAAAAAAAAAAAGAGAGAGAGGAGAGGAGAGGAAAGAGAGAGAGAGAGATGAACAAAAGGGAGGAACAGGGTAACGAGCGAGAGAGATGAGAGGGAAGGGAGAGTATGAGAAGACACAAGGGATAATAAATAAGGAACAAGGAATAAGAGAGAGAGAGAGAGAGAGAGAAGGAGGTTGCATGAAGACAGGAAGAGAGAAGTAGTAGCAGTAAATGAAGGGAGGAAGAAGGGGGTGGACGATGAGAAGGAGAGGGAGAAGAGATGAAAGGATGAAGAGAAAGGGAAAGAGACAAGAGAAGGGAGGGAAAGCAGGGGAAGAGGATGGTAGTAGCCCCAAGCTTTACGACCAGGGCTGGCTCTTATGACTGACCCACTGGGACTATCACCTGACCATTTCAATTCCATTAGCTGCTTCTGGGCGTGATCCAGGTATAGCCACTACTACCACCACTACCACTATCACCACCATCATTACTATTACTATCACCACCACCACTACTACCATAACCTCCATTACTACCACAACCTGCACTACAATCACCACTACCAACACTACTACTACTACTACTACTACCACTACCAATCCTACTAAGTCCACCACTACCATCAACCTTTACTACCACCATCACCACCCTTATGCGCCACTACCACCATCACCTATAACAAGCAAGGCGACCATCAACAAACGCCAGCACCTCAATGGTAGTTTCATGATTTAATGGCCCTCATTATCACAGTGGAGCGCCATTATCAACCCCCCAACACTACCAGCACCACCACATCACCAGGTACGACCACCATCACCACCACTACCATCACCATACACCACCATCATCGCCATGCACAAGGGCCCGAAATAACAATGTCACTTACAGATAGCCGCCAGTTCTCGTGTGTCCAGCTTGTCACCATCAGAGAGGAGCAGCAGCGAGTGACAGAACCCCCTCGGCAGAATCCCCTCGGCAGGACCCCCTCGGCAGGACCCCCTCGGCCGTCCACCAACACACATACAGGTAAACCCCCAGTCTGACATATTCACGAGGAGAGAAGCAGCTAGGCAGGTACAGGTACAGGTCATGGTGGAGGAGAGGGAGGGAGAAGGGAGGAAGAGGGAGAGGAAAGGGGAGGGGGGGAGAAAAGCAATAAAGGGGAGGAAAGGGGAGGGGAGAGAAAGCAATAAGGGGAGGAAAGGGGAAGGAGGGAGGAAAGAGGTAGTTGGGGAAGGAAGAGGAAGAGAGGAAAAGAAAAGGAAAAGCGGGAAGAAGATAAACGAGAACTTAAAATGGAGGAGACAGAAGAAAGAACAGAGGCAAGGAAGGGAAGGAGTGGAGAGGGTTGGGAAGGGGGACTGAGATGGGAAAGAGGAAGTGGATAGGGGGAGGAACAGTGTCGGGGGAGGAAGAGGAGGGAGCATCGTAGAGGGAGGAGGGAGCAACCGTAGAAAAGGGAGTACAGTGGGGAGGGGAGGGGCACGGAGGAGCAGGCCGGAGGAGGCTGTAGTGACATCGCCTCCCAGCACAACAAAGGACTCAAATTTACATATGTTATGGATATCACCCCAACCGGAGCGACGGTCAGGGGTGACACAGCATATCAACCCCCTGCCCACCCCCTTCCTCCTCCCCCATTGTTGACTCCCCTTCCTCCGGTAACATGTGACACAGCCCCTCCCCCTCACATTACGTCACTTGCAAAGCCTTCCTCTTCCCTTCCCACCTCAGCAGTACCGTACCTCCCTCCTCCTCTTCCTCTTCAACATGTAACGTACAAATTCCCTTCCATCACCCCTCCTCCACCCGGTCCCGCCGTCACACGTAACGTATAACCCCTTCCTCTTTTATCTCTCCCCCCCCTATTACCGCATCCCCTCCTCCCCTCCTCTCCTACTCTACCTCCAGGTGCCACAACTACCCCGACGCACGCAACACGACGCAACACGACGCACGACACAGCTCCTCCCCCGTACACATAACTCATTCACTCCTCGTGGCGCGCCGCTACGTGCTCTGAGTTCCACTAACGGAACAAGCAGGCAGGCAGGTAGGCAGGCAGGCAGGCAGGCAGGTAGGCAGGCAGGCCAGCATGCCTTCAACACCCTGCTTACTGCTGCGGCTGCCACATGCTTACTCGATCACTATTGCACCTCACTGCTTACATGATCACGACCCTCCCTCACCAACACCCTGCTGCCTGCTGTACCCCCCAGTACCTGCACTACACCTAAGAGCCTCCAACACACAACAACAGTACCGGGCGTTACTGGGAAATCAGGAGAAGTTGTCAAATTTCTTAAAAAAATCCTAATCAACCTTGGCAATCATGGTTATGCTGGTAGTTGGCAGAGTTGTAGTCGTGGTTACGTTGGTTGTTGGCAGGGTAGAAATCGTGGTTATGCTGGGTGCTTGGAGTAACAGAACGTGAGCCGAGAAGGGTGATCGAACACAGAGCTACTGAGGAGAAACCCTGAATCGACTCCAGTTACCAACCCTACAACGTTAAGTACACAGCAACAGCAGTTTCCTACCCTTATGTCCACACACACACACACACACGTCCTGAAATCTGAACTTAATAGCCAATAACACTGAAATCTGGAGCTAGCAGACGAGGGCAGTAATGTAGAGTAGTTGGCGCCATACAACGGGTCAGTTCCCTAGCACCAGTTCCATCTCCACCTTATGGCACAACTGCCTTGAAAACTGCCTCGTAACTTCACCCTTCGGACCATTCAACAGCTTAATGTGAGGTCACTGGAGATTTGGGGGAGGGAGGAGAGATGGAGGTAGGAGGAGGAAAGGGGGAGGAAAGGATGGAGAAAGGGGGTAAGGATGGAGGAGGGGTTGGAAGATGAAGGGAGGGGAGGGTGTAGGAAAGCGAGGTGAGGGAGTTAGGAAGGGTGGAGGAAGGGGGAGAAGGATGGAAGAAGAAAGGAGGGGAAAAAGGAGAGAGGGAGGGGGGGGAGAGGAGCCCATCACCATTTACCACTTTCACCATCACTGTCACATCATCATCATCACCACCACTCTCACCTTTACCGCCTCCTCTCCCCTCACTACTAAATCCTTCCTTCCTTCCCTCCCTCCTTTCCCACCCTTTCCAATCATCACCACAAAGATTGCAGAGAGAGGGGATAATGTCTGTCTTTCCGTCCGTCTGTTTTCGAGTCTGTCTATCTGTGTCTGTCTGTCTGTCTGAAAAGAGGAAAACACCTCTCTCTCTCTCCCTCCTCCTCCCCTCTCACCACGCAGTCACCATCATCTCTCCAGTCGACCCTCACCATTACTACTGCCTATGTTCACCACCACCAACGTCTCTCACCACCACCACTTCTCTCTCTCACCATCACCAATAACCCTCACCATCACCAGACCAGGTATACCGAAGGAGCAGGCCAGGTATATTCAAGGTGTAGGCCAGGTACAAGGTTTAGGCCAGGTGTATCCAAGGTGTCGCCAGGTACAAGGTTTAGCCAGGTGTATCCAAGGTGTCGGCCAGGTACAAGGTGTTGAGGTGTATCCAGGTGTCGGCCAGGTACAAGGTATGTCAGACCAGGTACAAGTTTATGTTGGTGCAAGGTTTAGGCCAGGTGTATCCAAGGTGTAGGTCAGGTACAAGGTGTAGGCCAGGTGTATCCAAGGTGTCGGCCAGGTACAAGGTGTTGGCCAGGTGAAAACACCAGGCCCCTCCTTGACAACAGAGTGAGGGTCCTGCCTGGGCGCTGTCATGACGGTGCACATTGCAGTGTCAACAGGAGGGCTGGGCAAGGGCTGGGCTGGTCAGGGGCTGGGCTGGGCAGGGGGCTGGGCTGGGCAGGGGGCTGAGCTGGGCAGGGGGCTGGGCTGGGCCGGGGTTGGACCTCTCCCGCCCACCACAACACCTAGTGAGACCGGGACCCACCTCTCAGCCCCAGGAGGTCACAAAAGGTCATCAAGAAGGGTCATCATCCACGGGTTTAAATTACGTGCCAAAAAGGTCATTCTCAGGTAGTGCCAATACAGTAGTAGATAAGCTAAAGAGCCAATAGATACGAGAGCCACAATTCTCATCAGGGAATCACATCATAACCTGGATTTACAAACCTTATCACATTACGCAAAAGTGTTTACATCCGCTCGTAAACAATAAACAAACAGGTAAACTAATAGAACAAGAAGCCAACATACCTGTAATTATCTAAGACGGCCGCCATAATAACGAAAAAAAAAGGTGACATTAATAAAAAAATCGGTCACAATCGTCTCCACTTAACATTATCTGAGAACTGTAGGTACCATGTGTTTTTATCCACAAGAAATTAAAGAAAAAAACATCAAATTAGGTTTTCAAGATAGGGTTTCCTCCTCTCCTCGCCTCTCCTACCACCACCATAAAATCACACACTACATAACTGGCCACGTATTCCAAAAAATCAAACCCTAAAGAACGATCGTCAGTTACTTAAAGAATCAAAGCTTATAGTATAGTTGGTGCCTATAACATGACTCCCCCCTCATCTGATCACCACTGTTTTATATCAGGCAATATGTAAGAGCAACCCTGGCATGATTACAACAGCATTATTATCCCGAGTCCTCAGCATATCAATTCACCTTCCAACATCATTTGTTCTACACGCAAACTGCACATAAGGAATCGAACCAAATAAGTAGTAGGGCGTTGTCACATATCACTGCTAACTTTCTACCAGTCAGCGTAGAGAGGGGACGAGGTATTTATTGTAATCAGACGTATATATTCTACTCCAGGACTTATTTCTTATAGGTGGAGAAGATAATACAAACACACAAGGAAATATCTCGTTTAAACTCATGTCAGAGATCCTGAAACAGCGCTGATGCATATGTTGAACGGACACGAGAACACGACTCGTGGTGGAAAGTTTGGTGGGTGGGAGCCAGGTGGTAAAAGAGCCAGAGGAAGGCCATGAATAACACGGTGACGGAATACTGAGCAGGGAGGAGAAGAAGAGGGAGGAGGAGGAGGAACAACCAGTGAGAGAGTGAAAGAATTACTGTACTGAGGACAGGAGTGGGTTTCGGTGCTCAGTCTTTCACAATAATTGACACAGAGACCCGCCAGGTGAGAGAATACACAAGACTACAATACTATGATTAATTGTTATTATTACTATCATTAATTTAATTTTCGTTTGTATACTGCGTGTGGTACGGCAACTGGTGATGCTGAATGAGGAACAGCGTGCGTGTGTGCGTGTGTGTGTGTGCGTGTGTGTGTGTGTGTGTGTGTGTGTGTGTTGCTCTTTATTCTTATGAGAGTCGAAACCATTATTATAACCGTTTATCGAGGTTTTGTCAGTGGTAATGGAACAATGGTCGACAACAGCTCAGGAAGCACCACCTGTCTCCTGCACTACTTACCAAAACACATCAACAAATATAACAGCATAAAACTCAGGGTTCCCACACTCTTCAACCCGTTACCAGCATGCACACCAAACATCCCAGACAGTCCACTATGAATCCCCAGGACGGAGCTGCCAAAGTTCCCTCAAAACCCTGATCTATCAAACTCATGGATATGCAAGAGACTACGTGGTGAGAATTCCAATAGTCAGGTTGATCATCATGAAGGCTACCTGGTCGAGAGCTGGAATGGGTTGAGACGAGCACCAGCCCCCAACACCAGGTATGAGCCAGGTGTGTCTTGGCTAATGTGTCCTTGAGCCACTAGCCCACAGCACCAGGTAAGAGCCAGGTGTGTCTTAACTAATAAGTGCCTTGAGCCATCAGCCCCCAACACCAGGTAGACCAGGTGAATGTTGACCAATAAGTGCCCTTCCCTTCAGTTGATTAACACGTCACGCCCCATCAACTACCTCTCTTAAGTCTTGGTGATTGCAGGTTAAATGGGCTCAACTACCATTAGTCCCTCTTTCCGACCCAAAACAATCACCACTATGGAGGTAATATCTTGTGGCTAGAACATTAGAGGTCGCAAACACCCCCCCTCCCCCCCACCACCACTCACCCATGAAGGTCGTGTATAGTACAGGTATTACTAGTTAGCAGCTACGGTCATCACCTTACTGATGACGGCCAAAACTACGGGATAGTTGAGTTAGTTATGACAAGAGGTGGACATGAGTACACTTCTGTGGTGGCATTACGAGCATGACCCTGTCCAGTTCAGCATCACACGACCCCCATCCAGTCCAGCATAACACGACCCCCATCCAGTCCAGCATAACACAACACAACCCTAGTCCGACATAACATAACCACGACCCCTGTCCACCCCAGTATAACACGACCCCTGTCTACCTCAGCATAACATAACACGACTCCCCCCATCCAGCCGACCGTAACATAACGCGGCAATATTTACACCCACGCAAGAAACGCATTACCCCAGCCTTCCCCTCTAACCTTGTATTTGACCAAGGAAAAGCATCGAGACTCCGGATAAAAAGCTAATGGTATGTCTCCCTCAAGGTGGCGTGACTCTTAAGCAGCTCATTTTCAAAATCGGATTTCTTGATGTATGAGCAGACAAAGGTAATTAATCATAGCACGACACGCACCCAACGCTGCCGCCCTCCTCCTCCTCTTACCCCTGTCCCTGCCACTCACCCCCCTTCTCCTCCTTCCCTCTCCCTCCCACCCTCTCCTTTCTCTCTCTCATCACTGCCACCCCTCTCCTCCTCACTCTCCCTTCCTCCCTGTCAACCGATCATGGATTAACATTTCTTTCTGTTTGTTCTCATTTCAGGAATTTATTAAAACATCTAATTACAAACACCTGACTTTACCTGGCGTTCACAAGGCGTTCACCTGGCATTTATCTGGCGTGTACCTGGCGTTTGCTCCCGCCCTTCCCTCAACAGTCATGCGGATCTTTTTATCTTAATTCACACTCTTCTGCGGTAACAATCTGGGCTACACCTCCAAGAACGATAGGTAAGGTCGTAAGGTAAGGTAAGGTAAGGTAAGGTAAATAAGAAAAGGTGGATGAGCAAACAGACAGATAAGACGCCAGGTAAGTAGACAGGTGGCCACCAAATAGACACGTAAACACCAAGTAAGCAAGTAGACAGGAGGGCAGACACCAGGTAGTTAATATCCAGACAGGTAGACGCCAGGTAGCCAAGGATAACATAAGCAGTGGGAGACGATGACCTTCGCACTCTTGAGAGATATTCACGCTCTCGCTCCCTCATAGGAACGTTCACACTGTAGCTATTAAGAAGCCTAGATCTAGTTACTAGCTACTGTTTACCTCGTCCCGGTGCTAGGGGCTCTCCTTACGGTCACAGCTCCATACAGTGAACACAACATCAAAGGCACAGCAACAACAATACACAACAGCAACAAAGGCAAAACAACAACAAAGGCAAAGTAACAACAACAGAGGCAACACAACAGCAACAGAGGCAAAACAACAACAACAAAGGCAAAACAAAAGAGGCAAAACAACAACAAAGGCAAAGTAACAACAACAGAGGCAACACAACAGCAACAGAGGCAAAACAAAAGAGGCAAAACAACAACAAAGGCAAAGTAACAACAACAGAGGCAACACAACAGCAACAGAGGCAAAACAACAGCAACAGAGATACCACCTGGGTTTCATACCAGCAACAGGGTACCATGGCAGCTGCTTCCACCACTCTACGAAGGACCATTGAGTTTAAATACTACATACTGCTTCAAGTGTTTCGTCTGGTGGTGGCATGTACAATGGATTACACACACACACACACACACACACACACACACACACACACACACACACACACACACACACACACACACACACACACACACACACACACACACACACACACACACACACACACACACACACACACACACACACACACACACACACACACACACACACACACACACACACACACACACACACACACACACACACACACACACACACACACACACACACACACACACACACACACACACACACACACACACACACACACACACACACACACACACACACACACACACACACACACACACACACACACACACACACACACACACACACACACACACACACACACACACACACACGAAGAAAAATGCGACACATCCAACGGTACAATTACACAAAGTATACCGACAAACACAGACATAAGGCATCTGATACACACACGGCCGCTTGACGGGAGGACTGTGTCCAGCAGGAAGGTGGGGGGGGTGTGATGTAGTCTACACACACACACACACACACACACACACACACACACACACACACACACAGGCTCTTCTGTGAAATCCTGCCGAAGATTTGAAAAACTGTCCTCCGGCAAACTATTAACACACACACACACACACACACACAGCATGGAGTCCGGTCTCAAGGCTGGTTAGTACCCTGGGAGATAGGCCAACCCTTGCGAGGTCACTTAACATGTGTGACAAATTAGGATGCCTTTATTTTATACTACTGGTACAGAATCATGTGCTAATAATGTACCCGACTCCTGTACCTTTATAACTTGTATGTACGGTACAGTGCGGTACATATAAGAATAATGTATTTGTACCATATGTATTTTTTGTGCTGTTCTTGAATATATGCCTGTTCAAGTTTACACCTGGACCTGTCAAAGTTTACACCTGGACCTATCAAAGTTTACACCTGTACCTATCAAAGTTTACACCTGGACCTATCAAAGTTTACACCTGGACCTATCAAAGTTTACACCTGTACCTATCAAAAATTACACCTGGACCTATCAAAGTTTACACCTGTACCTATCAAAGTTTACACCTGGACCTGTCAAAGTTTACACCTGTACACTTAACCTGGACGATATTTCTGTACTGTTTATCCCTTGGGAAAAATAATCAGCACCTGACTTCACACCTGTACCTAAATATTCATTTTCAATTAATGAATAAGACACCTAGTTTTCTGGTCTCCTTGTGGTGGTTGTCAGCGGTGGTCAGCGGTGTCAGCAGTGGTCAGCGGTGTCAGCAGTGGTCAGCGGTGGGCAAACTTTCCGGAATGATACCACCAAGATGAGAGTTTTTCTTTGCCCTGAGAAGCTGCCAGAGTGGAAGAATTTTTTTTAAATACTCTGGTACGAAAACATGGATCCAGCAGTCCAGTTACAGAAGAGAGTCCGTTTAGGGAGTCCGTTTAAGAGGTCCAGTTATAGAATAGAGTCCGTTTAGGGAGTCCGTTTAAGAGGTCCAGTTATAGAATAGAGTCCGTTTAAGAGGTCCAGTTATAGAATAGAGTCCGTTTAAGAGGTCCAGTTATAGAAGAGAGTCCGTTTAGGGAGTCCGTTTAAGAGGTCCAGTTATAGAATAGAGTCCGTTTAGGAAGTCCAGTTTTAGAATAGAGTCCGTTTAAGGAAGTCCAGTTACTCCACCCTAACCTAACCTGACCTGACCTGACCTGACAAGTATCATCACCTAACAACCACGCTCCATCATTTAAACAAACAAGAAAAAATAAGTCACCACCCGTATAAATTTTCAGTAGAATAAATGGACGGACTACTTTTCAGATGTGGCTGTTGACTCTTAATAGCACTAGCACCAATTACTAGCAACAGCACCAAGTTGTACAGTATCGAGCTTTTGCTGAGGCCGAACAGCTGTGAGATTTTGTTGAAGGTTGAATTAAAATTGTGGAAGCTAACAGACAGACAGACCGCCAGACAGACACACAGACCAATAAATCTGATTTTGCCAAGTGTTAATTACAGACTTCAATACAATATGTTCATACACATACATACATACATACATACATACATACATACATACGAACAGTGCACCTTTGAGTCAGCCTCTTGCCTACACCACCTTAAAACAAGCACACACACACACACACCCTAGCACCTGCCTGGCGGTGGGCTGACACCTGTAATCTCCTGCCGCCGCTGCCATCACCACCACAAATACTCCACCACCATCACCATCATCACCACCACCACCACCACCACAGCAGACTGCTGAGGCAAAAATTACCATCTCCCAACAGGGTCGGGGAACTTGCCCTTAAAAGCCAGATCCCCCATGCCGACGACGCCCACACCCCTCACCCCCCCCGTCTCTCTCCCATCGTCATCTCTTCAACAATTTCACTAGGATTGTAATAGATTATGTAATATACTTATTTAATTGTGTAATGGGATCCAATAGTGTATGTTATTATTATTATTATTATAAGGAGAGAGGATATGTGGAAGTTCCGTATAATGCTGAAGGAGGTAGAATACAGGGTGGGGGGGAGGTGAGGAAAGAAGGGGAGGGAGGGAGGGAGAGCGAGGAAGGGAGGGAAGAGCAACACGTGCAGTATATTCTTATAGACACAAACTCTTTACTTCATTATAACTTTCTAAATAATCAATACAGTGCTGGAACTTTATGGACAAGTGCAATAAAACTTTTACTGGTCATTAATAGTCTATGGTACACTTGAGTAAGAATAACTATGTAATAATAATAACAACAACAACAACAATAACATTAATAATAATAATAATAATAATAATGAAAAATAAATAAAACAATAATAATAATAATAATAATAATGTAATGATAACAACCAACTCTCCTTAAGGGGGTGTTTCCCAGGGCCCATGACATACCCCTTGCTAAAAATGTTCCCAGGTCAAGTTTTACCCTATCCATCAATACCACTCGGCCACATCCTCCTCCCAACCTGCTAGGAGGAGGCGAGGTCGTGTGAGAAAACATACACACAGACGGACAAGTGAACCTCCGGGACGGCACACCCATCACAGGTCTCCCCCCGGTGTGTTTATTTTGGGGAAGAGAGGGGGAGTCTGGGGGAGGGGAAAGGGGAGGGAGGTACAGAGTGAGAAACGGGGGAAGGAGCGGGGGATAGAGCGGAGGAAGCGGGTAAGGGGAAGAGAAAGAGGGGAAGGGGGAGAGAAAGAGGGGAAGGGAGGGAGGGAGAGAGAGAGGGGTAGGATAGATAAAAGAGGGAGAGTGAAAGGAGTTGGGGGTGGTGAGGGAGGAGGAGGGGGAGATGATGATGAGGAAGCAGAGAGGAGTGAGGAGGAGGAGTGAAGAGTGAGGAGGGAAAGAGGATAAAGGAGTGAGGAGGAGGAGGGGGTAAAAGAGAAGTGAGAGAGGAGTGGGAGGTGATGGGAAGAGGAAAGGGGAGAGCCCTGATGTTTAGCGTGTTTACACTCTGCTTCTAACACAGAGGAGGGTCCAGTAAACATCTAGAGCCCTTTAATCTGGCGAGCTCAATAGGATGCAAAGAATCCCGTGTTAGCATTCAAAATACTACCGGTGGAGGAGGAAGAGGAAGGAGGAGGAAGAGGTAGAGAGGAGGAGGAAGAGGTAGAAAGGAGGAGGAGGGAGGAGGAGGGGAGGAAAAAGGAACAGGTAGAGAGGAGGATGGGAAGGGGAAGAGAAGGGGAGGAAGAATGAGGGAAGAGGTAGGAGGAGGAGGAGAAGATAGGAGGAAGCGGGAGAGAGGAAGAAGATGTATAGATGAGAAGGTGGAGGTGGTAGAGATAAGGAGGATGAGGAAGAAGAAGGAAGAGAAAATGGGAGGGAGAGGGTGTAGGAAGAAGTGAGGGAGGAGGAGGAGGAGGAGGAGGAGGAGGAGGAGGGAGGACTTGCACCCGGCCAAACAGTAATTGGCCAACGAGGGGAGAAAGGGGACTCTATGGAAGGTGCATTAAACGTCACACACACACACACACACACACACACACTACACACACACACACACACACACACACACACACACACACCAGTAGCTGCGACATTGCTGACGGCGCCTCTCCTGTCGTCTCACCTCCTCCTGACGTTTCACTTGACCCCCACCCCTCACGCATAAGTCGTACTCAGTCAGGTCAGGATGGATGAGCACTTAGGGCTAAATTAAAGCGTATACAAATCTACACAACAGACTAATGACAGTAACAACGTACACACTCCTTCACCTACACACATAATTATACACACACACTACTACTTACACACACATACATAATATATATATGTACACTGTTTATATGTGTATGCTAATCATGTACGTACACACACACATCCATTGATCATACCAATCAATTATATTACACATAAAATACACCAAACAAATCAATCTTGGTTGTTTACAAAGTCTTCAAAAAAAAGTTGATTACACATTGTACTGTTGTTTGTTTTAAGACCATTTAGAATATTGAGACAACCAGATACAATGATACACTTCCTGTGCTTTTTTACACACACACACACACACACAACACACACACACACACACACACACACACACACACACACACACACACACACACACCACACACACACACACACACACACACACACACACACACACACACACACACACACACACACACACACACAAATCAAATTCTAAACCTCCAACAGCAACATCTCTTCTCATCATTTCCTCACCTCTCCTCCTCCCCTCTCCCCTTCACAAAATGCCACCTCAATTTGCATACATTACGAGACGAACAAAGACGTAACAAGCACTTCCCGTTCCATCACCTCTACTGTCGGGTCATCACTGCCTGCCTACCTGCCTGCCTGCCTACCTGCCTTACCTTCCACTCACCGGTAATTATCCAAACATCGCCATTAACACAGACGCGCGCTGTTCACTGTTCACGGAAGGGGGAATGGGTTGTTCATGGTGTTGCTTCATTGTCTCGACTCGTTATGTGTGTTACTGTGTTGATATTCTGTGACTTTTTTTAATTTTGTGTAGAATAATATTAATTCTTTATCGGTTTCTCTCTCTCTCTCTCTCTCTCTCTAAAACCATTTTCCACCGCTAGTATCCACAACAAGGCTTCACCAAGAGCTACCAGGCGGGAACTTCACGAAACCTACTCGAGCATTGACCAGCGTACACACTCGTCTGCAAATATTTATCATCAGCATATTATTACCTTTCCCTTACGCTCTTCCACCATCCTCAAAAGGTCCGTAAGTCAGAATATTCCCTCAAATGATGATGTGAGAGATGGTCTACCTATCTCATTTAACTTACGACACACACAAAATAAAATCACTGAAATGAAGATGTTGCAAAGTGTTTATCTAGTCCACTTACGCTAAGGCGGAAAAGTGGATTCTCAAAAATGCAAAAGTTTAAAATTTCCCCTAAATGACGATATCAGAGTGTGTGTGTAACTAGTTCACTAACGACAGAAAAAGGAGGATACTCAAAAGCTCTTGTGTTGATATTTCTCCTAACTGGCAATGTGAGAACGCATCTAACAGGCTCACACTTAAGCTACGACACAAAGACGGATTCTCAAAGGTTCCCTCGCTAAAATTTTCCCCAGCATGGAGACGTGAGAACACCTCTAACTAGCTCTCCTAAGTATGAAACACACACACACACACACACACACACACACACACACACACACACACACACACACACACACACACATGAGATATGTGGAGAACACCTCATCTACACAAGGACGAAAAAGATGGCATAAAATAGCATAAAGACTGTACCCATGACGCTGCAGGACTCACGCCATTGGATTATACCAAGAAATGTACTATCGCATCCCCGGACTATAGCATATCCCCCACCATGCCGGGACTTGTGGTATGCCCCCCCCCCTCCCCTATTGACATATCAAAGATTATGATCTCGTCCAGTGCTGAGGCACTCATCCTCATCATCATCATCTTGGTAAGGTGTGACTAACAGATGACTTGCAGGAAGAAGCGAACACCCAGTCAAGTTGGCATCCTTCAGGGTACAAGGATGGCTGTGTATGGAAACGATGATGATGATAATAATAATAATCAACACCTCTCTCTCTCTCTCTCTCCTTCTTCAATACATTACAACACACAACACAGGTGACCCAAGAATTTTACCTGAGTACAGATACTTGGCATGGATTCTGGCGATGGAGGGTGGGAACACACACACACACACACACACACACACACACACACACACACACACACACACACACACACACACACACACACACACACACGTCAGTAGAGGTTTACAGTAGGTCTGAACACAGTCCTGATATCATTTCACTTCTTTTTCGTGTCGTAAAATACAGTGATCTAATTCAATATATACTGTACGTCTTCACATCTTTATTTAAGGAGAAAACTTACGTATGGGCCTCTGGAAATATAAGGGTGTGGGGTGTAATATAGCTCTGAGGACGTGGGCTACATACACAGTATATAATATAACCGTGAACTTCACTATCAAGAAAAACATCATCCTATTCTTCCTTCCCAGACACACCTTTATTAAACCTAAGACAACAATAGCTACCTGTCCTTACCTGAAAAAAGAAACAATCATTATCTCTACCTAAAACAATAGAATAATACAATAGCAACATACAGGTACAGGAAGTATATAAAAATATTTAACCTATGAACTAGATGAAACTGAAACCTTTTACTTAGGCAAGAAAATATACGGTGTAAATAGTGCACAAATATATCGTATTATTGACCCTCAACATAGCGGAACATTGAGGAAGAAATGAAAACTCTAACGGATAATATAGGATAGTATAGTCCGTTAGATATGAAACCTCTATATAACGGACTATACATCAGATCTATGTCCGTTAATTGGAGGTTTTCTGTATTATAAATAGTAGAGATAATTACAAGTATAAGGTGTGGGTACGGTGAGTGAGAGACAGAAGGGGTGAGAGACATAAGAGGTGAGAGACATGGGAAGGGTGAGACATGGGAGGGTGAGACATAAGAAGGGTGAAACATAAGGGTGAGACATGGGAAGGGTGAGACATAGGAAGGAATTGAGACATAAGGGGTGAGACATGGGAAGGGTGAGCATAAGGGGTGAGAGATTTATGATAAGGGGTGAGACATGGGAGGGTGAGAGACATGAGGAGGGGTGAGAGACATGGGAAGGGGTGAGAGACATAAGAAGGGGTGAGAGATATAAGAAGGGGTGAGAGACATAAGAAGGGGTGAGAGACATAAAGGAAATATAGCGGAGGAGGTAAATTCCAGGAGCCAGCCAGCCAGGTAGGTAGTGCCCCCAAGGGTTCCTTCATCAACGTACCCAACATGTGAAGCGATCGGACGTACCACCATCACCACTAAACCACTAGCTACCACAACTACCAGCATCACCCTCTTCACCACCACTACTACCACCACTACTACTACTACTACTACTACTACTACTACTACTACTACTACTACTACTACTACTACTACTACCATTCTCCAATAGTTTATTTTCCCTTACGCATCAATTTCCTTTTGTCCTCGAAGCAGACCGTGATCTCCTCTTTCTCCCAGGTCTCCAAGCACTGGTTCTCCACCCCCATAAGAGACTTCTCCAAGTATTACAATAATCCTTCTTCGTTACCACACCGTTGATCTCCTCTTTCCATCGTCTCCAAAATATCTGACCCCCCCACCACCCACCCCCTGGCTTCACCCTTAAGACTCTCTCTCTCTCTCTCTCTCTCTCTCTCTCTCTCTCTCTCTCTCTCTCTCTCTCTCTCTCTCTCATCACATCATCCTCCTGAAAGGCCAGGAGTAAGAGAGTGCCCAATAGCAAAATGTACAAAAATAAATTTATAGCAGACATAGATTCTGTTAAAACATCCTTAACAAATATGCATGGGAGATGGGGGGCGCCTAACCTGCCAGTACACACACACACACGCACACACACACACACACACACACACACACACACACACACACACACACAGAAGTTAACCGCCCTAATGGAACGGAAATTCACGACAAAATGGGGAATTGGAGGGAAAGAGGAGGGAGGAGTAGGGAGGAGGAGGAAGGGAGTGGGGAGGAGGAGGAAGGGGAAGGAGAAGGAGAAGGAAAGGAGGAACAGGAGGAAGAGTAATAAGCAAAGCTATAGAAAGAAATGTCAAAAACAAGCCCACACCTCCTTCCTAGCAGCAACAGAAGTCCGTTCCTCTTCTTCCCCTTCTTCTTCCTCCTCTTCTCGCTCCTCCTTCCTCTTCCCCTCTTCTCTATCCTCCTCGTCTTCCCCCTACCCCTCGTCTACCCCCTCTCCTCCATCCCCCTCCCTTTTCCCCCCTCTTTCCCCCTTGATGAGCGAGGAGAACGCCCGTGTTCCTACGTGGCTCAAGTACAACAACAAAAAAATAAATGTTATTATAATGGCGGGGGTTAATGAGCAAGATGGCACACGGGCAACATTAACCTCAGCCCGCGGTCAGTCAGCAGGGGAGGGCGACGTTGGAGTGGAATCACACACACACACACACACACACACACACACACACACACACACACACACACACACACACACACACACACACACACACACACACACACACACGTACACGTACCCGCACACACACACACACACCTAGTATAGCATAAAGCGGTGGGGTAATGATTCTAGGTTCCTCATCCTCCTAATATGACTGTCCCTGCTGCCTAATGGGGAGTACAGAGAGGAGAAAAGAGTTAAGCAATGGCATTCATATTCGTGTGTTTATATAATGTGGAGAGAGAGAGAGAGAGAGAGAGTCCAACGCGTGTCTCCCAGTCTCTCACATCACTTCCTTTAATAACTTGACCCCAAAACCTAATATTAATGACTCCTAGTGACCTCTGACCTCCTGAAATGGTATAAAAAAATAACACTCCAAACTAATTATTTACATTACTATTAAAAAACCGTTCAAAACCTGTATGAAATTACCTCGATAAAAAGTTCTATACGCAGCGGTTGAACTGTGGCAATTACATGACCTTTGACCTTCTAGTGTGACCAAAAAAATACACAATTCTCATTTTTTCACTAGTTATTTCTGAGGCCTAAGGCAATGTGATCATTTTTTTTTCTTATAAATAAAAGCGAAAATCAGTTCACAATTATATGTTTTTGTTGTTGTTTGACCTTTGACCCCAAGGTCAGGGTATACTGGACCATAGTACCAACTTGCCGTATTAATCAAAGCCCAAGATGAAGAACAATATAATCATCAACATTAACGAACAATAACAACACAAATCACCAACAATAACAAATGACAACACAAATCACCAACAGTAACAAATAACAACGAAAATCACCAACAATAACAAACTCCTACCAATCACCGAGCCAACATCTCAGACACCAAACTTTGCACACACGAGATTCCAACACGGGTTTGAGGAATGAAGTAATGATCCGATCCTACAGCTAACGTGGCTGACGGGAAGACGTACACCTCCCAGCTCACCAAGACGTGTAGCTGACGGGAAGCGTACACCTCCCCCAGCTCACACAAGACGTGTAGCTGACGGGAAGACGTACACCTCCTCCCCAGCTCACCAATGTGTACAGCTCCCCACAAGACGTGTAGCTGACGGAAGACGTATACCTCCCCCAGCTCACCAAGACGTGTAGCTGACGGGAAGACGTATACCCCAGCTCACCAAGATGATAAAAACATATTTCATTTATCGTTAACATTAGCATTTATGTTACACGATGATACGGGTTATTATTATTATTATTATTATTATTATTATTATTATTATTATTATTATTATTATTATTATATGGATTACTACTACCACAACAACTACTACTACTACAACATCTATATTTCATCACCATCATCACCATCATCATCACCACCACCACCACCCCACCACCACCACCACCACAACAACTCTTATTTTCTTTAATACAACAGAAGCACTGACCATAATAACACACTGTACACCATAATAATGCAACATATATAACACACACTAATTGTATTCATTTTAAATATAATTACTACTATTATGTATAATATGCATTAATTTAAACGTAAAATACACTAAACTGTATTTATAATGTATTAAGTCATCAAGAAACATGAGAAGGTTATATCCTGGCTTCATATCTATATATACATATTTAATGTATTCGTCGCGTCTAAACTAACACACGAATATTTTTATGACGCTATGTATGTATGTATGTATGTATGTATGTATGTATGTATGTATGTATGTATGTATGTATGTCTTCTCACACTCCACATCAAAACATCAATCAATCTTTCTCTTCATTTTGTTATTGTTATGAACGACAGGTAGATAATGTCAGGTGTCCAGCGAATAAAATATTGCTGTGGTAGGCGGTGAAGGTGGGGGTGTTGGTGATGGTTGTGGTGTTGGTGGTTGGTTATGGTGGTGGTGATGATGGTTGTGGTGGTGGTGATGGTTGTGGTGGTGATGATGGTTGTGGTGTTGGTGGTTGGTTATGGTGAAGGTGGGGTGGTGATGATGGTGGTGTTGGTTGTGGTGTAGGTGGGAGAGTGGTGGTGGTGCTTCTACAGTATATCGGGTAGCTCTTGCCTCCTGGATCTGCCACGCCCCCACAGGCGCCATGTTATGCCCTTCACGACAGGGTACGCCCCCTAGGGTCCATGCCACGCCCATCTCACGGCACGCTACACACCTCGTCCAAGCCACGCCCAAACATGGCACGTCACGCCCATACTGAGTTCATGCCACGTCCGTCATTCTAGGTCACTCCTTAACCCCCCCCCTCCCCCACAAGTATGCCACGCACCACGCCACGCCCCCCTGGATCCATGCCACGCCCACTCCCTTTACCATGCCAAAAATGACATTCCACGCCTTCTTGCCCACGCCTGACACACCATTCTAGAGCCACCGAGTGTATAAGCAAGTGACCTGAGGCAGCCTGTGTTGTGTAGGAGCCAGGTGCCACGGCTCTCCTCGACCTGTTGTGTGGGAGGTGTGGCGACAACAGGAGTAAGACCTGAATAAAACAGATACATTGATGAAAAACCTCTTGATCAGAGTTTCTAAGTATGGGTTTTAAACTTCCCGCTGCACTGACTACCACTCCGCCATGAAGAACGGGACGAGGTGAGGGAGTGAGAGAAAGAGAAGGTGAGAGATGAGGGAAAGTCTTATTCTTCAAGCAAACAGAGTCGAGTAGTAAGATCAAGACATCTGTTTTCTCAGTTAAGTGATCACCTCCCCTCCCCCCCAGGGTAAAGTCAGGAACAGCTGCCACCTTACGGCCAGACACACACATACGAGTACACACGACCCTCTCCAAGACACAACCACTATTAAGACGACCTCCTTCAAAAAGTTCCATCATCTAAGACGCGCGTCTCTTCAAGCCAGCCATCCCCAGGAGTCACAAGAGGCCTTTCAGGGACTATTTCCCCCTCAGGCCAACACCTTATCACACACACACACACACACACACACACACACACGTCGTCCCTCTCTCACACCTCAACACAACACAACTCAGCCCTATCTCTTCCCACTTACGTCACTTATCCGCTCCTCTCCTCCCTCCCTGGTCATTCCCTCCATCCCCCGGCACTCCCTTCCCATCCTCCCTGGCCTTCCCTACTCTCCTCCCTTAGACCCGAGGCATGACTAACAGCCCCCACACGCCCACCTCAACACCTCCTCCAAATTATGAAGCTGAGATTAAAGGTGAGGAAGCTCTCCCTCCCTCTCTCTCTCTTTCTCCAACACCAACACCACCACCAACCCCCACCATCACCCCTATCACCAACACCATCACCCTAAAAGTGGATCTCAAAACATGTTGTGACGATTTTTTTCTTCCTAAGTTACCAGATTGTGTTTTTATTTAAGATTTTTTTTGGGGGGGGGGATGGAATTTTTTAGGGTTTAAAAATTCAAAAACAAGGAAGAGGTCATCTTGATACTCTGAAGACACGAGAGAGTTTTAGTTTTACCTTTATCTTATATGGATCGAACTCACGTGTGTTTATCAGTATTATTGTTATTACAGATACTTCAATATATCACCTTCTTCCAGCCTGTTACTCGGACACTAAATAGAGTTTATTTAGTGATCAATCCAAGTGTTTCTTCTTGTCATTGTCTCACCAAACGACCAAATTAATACTAATAACTAATAATATATTTAAAAAAAAGATATTACATATTACACAAAAGCAAAGTTGAATAATACTAAAAATATATTCAAACAAACAAACAGCTCGAAACACGTTCAAACAAACAGCTCGAAACACGTTCAAACAAACAGCTCCCTCCAAAAGAAAACGTACATCACCCACAACTAAACAAACCACGGCGCGAAACACGTTCAAACAAACACATTAACCAACCCCTCAACAACTCCCTAGGGGCGACTCAAACATCACTAACAACAACAAACCACAAACACAGATAGAGAGATTCATTCCGTGGAAGGAGGACATTAGGTAGAGAACGAGCCCTCATTAACCTGGTGATTTACCTGGTGACACTTCAAGAGGTCGAGTTTTACTTCAAGGGGGTCGAATCTTACTTCAAGGGGTTGAATCTAACTTTAAGGGGGTCGAATCTTACTTCAAGGGGTCGAGTCTTACTTCAAGGGGTAAAATCTTACTTCAAGGGCGATGGATAAAGATGGGTAGGTGACGGGTGAGGAAGGCAGGTGACGGGTGAGGAGGGGCAGGTGACGGGTGAGGAGGGGCAGATGGTGGACAGGATGTGAGGTCGACCACACACCCGTCACGGAAACTAACCGCAGTCGTCTATTCCCTTGCCTTCTTGCCCTCTGTCTACCTAGCCTCTTTACCTGTCTGCCAAAAAGTCTGTCTCTCCATCCGACAATCATCCTCTGTTCAAAACCTCTCTGTCTACCTATCTATCACCCCATCTACTAATCAAAGACAATCTATCTACCTGATGAGCCAATCTAGGGAATCTGTCTATCCGTCAATAGGAGGTAGGGGGAAATAGAATGTAGGGGAGAAAGGGGAGGGGGAAGAGGGGGGAGAAACAAGAGGACCAATTAATACCTCACC
>NW_024744578.1:395000-437500 GCF_018991925.1 Homarus americanus
AAAAAGAGAGAGAAAGCTGAGAAAGGAGAATAAAGAGTGGAAGGGTGAGGATGGAGGAGGGAGGGAGAGAGGAAGGGGAGGGGGGGAGCTTACGGGAGCGAAGATGGACGCATAAAGAAGACGGAAGGATAACAAGGGAACACGGACGACGATGAAAGGGGGAGAGGGATGAGGAAATATACTGGTGTGTAGATGAGAGAGTAAAAAAAAAGAGTACACCGATGAATGGGGGAAGGGGGTGAGAAGGGGAGGGGTGAGAGGCGGAGGGGGTGAGAGGGGGAGGGGGGAGGAGAGGGGTAGAGGCGGTTCCCATTGACGTACGGCTACAAAAGGACCTCCTAGGTACTCCTCCAAAGCTTCCTCTGTGGTGTAGCTTCTGCAGAGCCTCAGTGCACTTGTCTTGGAAGCTTCGAAAACACTGACACATACACTCTCCAAGAAGCCTCGAAAGGTTCTGTGCACTCTCCAGGAAGCCTTGGACAAGCCGCTGTGCACCACCCTTCACAGCCTCTTTTGAGCCATCAGTGAAGCCTACAATGACACATTATTGGAAACAGCTACTACGCCAGGCGAACGTTCGACCTTTCACCTCCAGGGCCGCTGTCTTTTGGCACGATCTTAAGAACCAAAACATAAAAATCTTGGAAAAATATACACGTCTATATACATCCCAACTTAAAACTTTACAGCAGAACAAACAAACTGCGATGTTTGCTGTGAATCGTCAACTTAAAAAAAAAAAATAATGGTACACACAGACACGCTCAAGATCAAAAGCCTCACACGTCGTTGTTGTTGTTGTCGTGTTCGGCCTCGTCGTCGGGAAGAACTCGGTGAAGCGACCACGAAAGGAAGCGACGAATCTTTTGTTTACGTTTTGAGTATCGAGCGTCGTTGTCTCAAGATCATCAGCACCACCAACACCTTGCACTTGGCCCGGTTTCCTTTGCCAAATCCAATCACCTCACTCCTTGCCTTCTTCCCTCCTGCCACCTTCCCTCCTGCCTCCTTCCCTCCTGCCCCCTTCCCTTTTGCCTCCTTCCCCCCCTCCTGCCTCCCTTTCCCTCCCAAGCACCTTCCCCTCCCACACATTCTCCTTGCCTCCTGCCCTCCCACACCTCCCTCCTGCCCTCCTGGCCTTCCTCCTGCCACCTTCCCTCCTGCCTCCTTCCCTCCTGCCCCCTTCCCTTTTGCCTCCTTCCCTTTTGCCTCCTTCCCTCCTGCCACCTTCCCTCCTGCCTCCTTCCCTCCTGCCACCTTCCCTCCTGCCACATTCCCTCCTGCCTCCTTCCTCCTTCCTTCTACCGACTACGACACCCAATGTCACTGACAGAGGAGATAAGGAAGTGAGGAAGGAATAAGAAGAGGAGGAAGATGCATTAAGCAAAGACGGTGATAAAGTAGGAGAAGCACAGGCGTTGACAGAGGAGCGATGGAGACAGAGAAGAGGAATAAGAAGCAGAAGATGGAGCACAAACGTTGATAAACATGCGACGGAAGAAAGGACGATATAAAAAGTAGAGTAAGGGAAGACGATGATAAAGGAGGCAAGGAAAGAAAAGGAAGGAAGGACAGAATAAGTCGCATCTGATCTCTTTAAACTCACTTTCTCCTCCAGCCAAGATTCTCCTCACTTCAATCTCTCTTCACCTCAGTCTCTCTTCCATATCCTCATCCACGAATCTCTCATCACCATACCCCAGAAATCTCTCTCCTCACCCCAGAGAATCCACCTTACCTGTCATTTCACCCCCAGACAACTGGACACATACCTGGGGAAAGAGAAAAAATAAATTAGCAAAATATATCTTTAAATAAATATATATATATATATTATACTGTCATACTTTATAAACTTTTAAAGTATAATAACTCAAGGTATTTCTAAAATATATTAAAGTGATATACTTTCAAAATATACTTTAATACAGTTGATATATCTCCGAGCAGAGGTGATCATTACAGCTATTTAAAGTTAATTATCGTTATTAAATTATTATGAATGATGATGATGATGTACAGATGATGATGATGATGATGATGATGATAATAATGATATGATGATAATGATGATAATAATGATATGATGATAATGAGGAAAATGATATGACGATGATATGATGACCCAAAATGTAATGATATAACACGCGGTCTAATAATAACATACGGGGTAATATGATGACAGAAGATAATATACATGAAGCAATTTGATGATGATAATGATAAAGGCGGCAATTTAATGATGATGGTGTATATATAGCAATCAGATACCAAGGATGGCCACTGGCAGGTACCCATCAGGTGTCTGGCCAAGAGTGATGGACGGGGACAGTTTACACCTGAAGGAATGTATGTTACTTGGCCTTACCTGACCCACCTACCTGCCCACTCACCTGACCCATCCACTCACCCGCCCACTCACCTGAAATGGGGGCGGGTGGAAGGATGTAGGGGCGTGGGGAGATAGAAAAGCCCCCTCACCCCCAATCCAACAACACCAGGTAAAGGTCAGGTGAAGCAACAGCACAATAATACCAGTTTATTTGCCACGTCCCACTTTTAAGATACATATTGTGCTTACATCCTGGTTGAGTAAGGTTTCCACCCCCGATACCTTCACTTTCTACACTAAGTAAAGTAAAGTCAAGTGAGGAGGGAGAGTGTATTCATGTCCAGATTAATATTAATACAATATTTACCTCTCTCTCTCTCTCTCTCTCTCTCACCATTTACACACCCGGTAGTGGCAGCAACAACGACAGCAGCTAACAACTATTTTCTCACCCCTCCTGGCGAGCCTCTTCACCTGTCCAGAGTGTTAAAGTGGACGACTCGCTGCCATTACCTTGGGTCATATTACATACACAGATATTAAAATGAGTAAATAAATAAGACGAAGTAATAATAATAATAATAATAATGATAATAATAATACAGTAAATACATCACTACCATCATCGACACCACACTCACCACCACCTCGACCACCACACCACCATCATCACTGGGTGGTGGTGGAGACGACGTTCCCTCCCCTCCCGACCCTCTCCTTCACCCACACACTTGACGCTCGTCCTCCACATAATACCTGACAAAACCCGGAAATTTGGAAGGTTGAGAGAAGGAAGAGAGGGGGGGTGGAAGAGTGGGGTGAAAAGTGGGGAGAAGGAAGAGGGGAGAAGGAAGAGGGGGGAAGGTAAAGGAAGATGGGGGTGGAAGAGGGGGGTGGAAAGTTGGGGAAGGAAGAGGTGGAAGGTGGGAAGAAAAGAGAGAGAGCGCGTGCACACACACACACACACACACACCTAAAAGTATCAGGTGATGGGAATCTGGTATGTGAGTGAGGTCCACGTGCTGGGATACGACGGGCTTGGGAGCCGGATGTGCTCGGCAGGCAGCAGGAGGCCGATACCGCGGAGGCCGGGAGACCAAGCTATTCACAGACAAAATTGAATAAGTCAGGAGGGAAGAGTGTGGGAGGGGGTGGAATGGGAGGGGAACTGTGTGGGAGGGATGGGAGAAGATTGAGGATGGGATGGGAGAGAGGGGAAGGCTTGGGAGTGAGTGAGGTGGAATGGAAGGGGAAAGGGATGACATGAAAAATTGAAAGAAGTAACATGAGGAAAAGAAAAGAGGTGGGATGGGGGGAGGGGTAGACAGTGTCGCCAACTCCGAATACTCAAAAGAGTTTTCTCGTGAAAATTGGCAACACTGACTCCCTTAAACAAAAATACTACCTCAAGAGGATTTAGGTACGTATCGAATCTCCCTTAATGATGTCTCAAGGGGATTAAAGAAACAACTGTCCCTAAAAAAAATTAAGTAGAGATTTAGGTATCAAGTCCTTAAAATGAACGTCATGTAATCCTTATAAATCACTAGTTTCTTCGTCTATTATTTCATCTTATAATAAAAAGAAAAGTAAGACGATTATGCCCTTAATTAACCTGTTGTTATTTTATTAATTTACCTGTATGTTCGACCTGTACTTTCGTTTCCTACTAAATAAAACTGACCAAAAATTACTTACATATAAAATACGAGCTTACAAACCAAAATATTTACACAATTTTACACACATTTACAAAATAAAATACTTACACACTGGATTACTTACGGTAGATACTAAATTACTTACACACGCTGACAAACTTACACACATACCGGTACTAAAATACTTACACACTGGATTACTTACGGTAGATACTAAATTACTTACACACTGACAAACTTACATACATACCGGTACTAAAATACTTACACGTCAACAATACGAAGAAAATATCCAAGACTGTTATTGACTGTTATTAATTTGATAGTTTCTTTCAATGGGTCCAAGAGGCTCCCAGTTGTTCCCGGAGCTCACCAGTTACTTACTACTGTACCAGGTTCCCGGTAGCCAGGCTATGTCTCAAAACTAGTGAGAGATTCTTAGCAGTAGTGAGATAATTTCTGAGGTTCAAAGTCATTTCTGTAATTCGGAGAACTTTCCAACAGTTCAAAGATATTTCTCAGGTGTGGAGAGTTTCCCGTCAAGTCGTTGAGATGTACTTGTAGTTCCTATAATCTTGAGATAATTCTAAAATTTTGAGAACATTCTAAATTTTGAGAACATTCTAAAATTTTGAGAACATTCTAAAATTTTGAGAACATTCTAAAATTTTGAGACGATTCTAAAATTTCCTGATGTTCTGAGGTTCAAATTTGTTCTTAGTTTCAAAGATAATTCGTATACAGATATTTCGTCACAGTTTGTTATATTTCTAAACCTCTTCAAAGAAACTTCAACAACTGGGAGAGATTTTCGTCAGTCAGAGAGAAAGATTCTTCGCAGTTCCAAGATTTTTTTTCCCTGGAATGATCTCGACTGCTCTGAGAGGTTCTCCAAACCTCCGAACATATCCAGCTTTTCAGAGTGATTTACAACCAATCATAAAAGTCTCTAATCTTTCAGGGATTTTTTGGGCCAATCAAAAACGTTTCCAGGCGTACAAAGAGATTTTCAGCAAATTAGAAACATTTCCAGTCGTACAGGCAAGTTTCCAACCAAAATCATCAAGAGGTTTCCAATTATTCCGAAAGACATCCAGCCATCCAGAGAGGTTTCCATTCAATCTCAAAAGTATCCAACTATCCAGAAAGGCTTCCAGTTGTTCTGAAAGACAGCCAACCATCCAGAAGTGCTTCCAGACGGCAGTAATGTAAAGTTCCAGATGTAGGTTGTCGTCTTCATCACTGGGCCATCATTCTGCTGGCACCCTGTCAACATGGGCTAGGGGTTATGGCACTAGAGGAGGGGAGGCACTGAGGAGACGACGGGGAGAGCCAAGCTGGTGAGTCAGGCACTGGTAGGGGAAAAGGAGGAAGAACCAGGAGGAAGAGGAAGAGCCAAGTATATCGGAGGAGGGGGGAAGCCAGGCACTGTGGGAGGAGGGGGGAAGCCAGGCACTGTGGGAGGAGGAGGGAAGCCAGGCAGTGGGGGAAAGAGGAGGGAGAGCCAGCACTGTGAGGGAGTGATGAGGAACGCCAGGCACTGTGGGGGAGGGGAGGAGGGAAGCCAGGCAATGTGGGGGAGGAGGAGGAAGAGCCAGACACTATGGGGGAGGAAGAAGAGGAAGAGCCTGGCACTGTGGGGGAGGAAGAACTAGGCACCGCAGGGGAGGAGGAACCAGACACTGCGGGAGAGAAGTGCCACTCTACGGGGTGCCACTAAGGATTTCTGCAGACGCTGGCAGACCCCGTGGCAAGCTGCATTACCCCCCTACTGGGAGACAAGGGGGGGAGGTCTCTCTTTATCTCTCTATCTCTCTATCTTTCTCTTTATACACGTATCTATCTCTTTCTTGCTATAAGTGAAGAATGACTTTACGCTGCCACTTCAACGTAGAGAGAGAGAGAGAGAGAGAGAGAGAGAGAGAGAGAGAGAGAGAGAGAGTAAAGGAAGTCAAGGTGGAGTTAATTTTATTAGAACTGCGAGAAAATGAAGAGAGACGGACACGACACACAACAACACTACCTACACCTCCACACCTTCCACACCTCCACACTAACTCCTACTTTCCAGACACTTCCACACCTCCTTCACCTTCCACACATACTACAACACCTCCAAACCTCCCCTACCTTCTCCACACCTCCCCAAACCTCCACACCCACCCTCACTTTCCACACACCTCCCCCACACTGCAACACCACCTCCAGCCACCACATTTACCAAGCCACGACACAATGATTCTTTAAACTGTACCCAGAGGCATCAATAAAACAATTTAAAGAGATTCAAGTACGAACTCCAAGTAGTAGATATGACACTTTATGAAGGACCACGTATTCAGAAACACTCCCTCAAGTATAAGCTTAAGGTGCAGTATGAAGGAACAAACAAATTATATCTTTACAATGGCGGTACATAATACAGGTATTGATTAAATATAATATGAAAGGTGAATTTAATAAGTTACATAAGGATTAACTCTCCAGGTAATGAGGTAACGGTGTCATTAAGTTGGTGCTGTAATATTAATTATGTTGTAATTTGCCTCCAGCTGTGACCTGAACTACATAAAACAATATGATTTATATTTCAACGGGTTTAAACAATGTCTTTCGCCTGTTGTCTCAAACAAATCATTATTATTATTATTATTATTATTATTATTATTATTATTATTATTAGTAGTAGTAGTAGTAGTAGTAGTAGTAGTAGTAGTAGTAGTAGTAGTAGTAGTCGTAGTAGTAGTATTACCACCGGATTTTCATTATTATTATTATTATTATTATTATTATTATTATTATTATTATTATTATTATTATTATTGTTATTCCCTCATACACTATACTACCTTATCTCAAATCGTCGCCAGGTAGACTCAAGGTGCGGTGTGATGAGGGAAGACTCCTGGCAGGTGAGGTGTACAGCCCTTGACCAGGTGATGGGGGTCTATAGGTCTCTTTCCCTTGGGTAGGAGATGGGCGATTGTCCTTCACGGGGGCCGACACTCACCACCTCTCTCTCTCCCTCCCCCGTACCCTCACCCCCCTCTCCCCCCCCCACAACACTCGTCGCCCCTCATTCACACTCCACCAGCCCCTCACAAATGACACCTCCATTGTTTTGTCCCGCCGGTCCTTAATTCTTAACCCACTCTCGTCTCCTCCATCTTTATTCAGTAATTGTTATATATTTTTGCATTTTATTTCTATTGTGTGTGTAAGGGGGGGGGGAGGTGGTGTTGTTTTCGACTATTAGCACTTACGTACGTCGGACTATGGCGAGAGAGAGAGAGAGAGAGAGAGAGAGAGAGAGAGAGAGAGAGTTTTTTATTCAATGTTTCAATACAACTTTCTCGTCAGTCATCATTATTATTATTACAATCATCATGACGTGGACAGGTGAGTTACCAACCCATGGACTTTACACAGGTGAGCAACTCTGTTAATGAACTTTCCTGCTGTTACACCTTTCCCTCCCTCCTCCTCCACTTGAATACACTCCTGTCTTCATCATTTATACTGTTTACTCACTCTTACCTCCTCCCTCTCCCTTTTTTCCCTTCCTCTTCTATAAGTCACCACACTCCTCGACTGCTTCTCCTTCAGCTAAATTAACGTTCTATGTTGTGTTTACGAAAGGAGACATAAAAAAAACAGAAGAGAAATGTAAAAGACACAGAAAGAAAAGCGGGGAGAGTAAAGATGAGGAATTAACTACAAGGGGGAGAAGAGAAAGGGAGAGAAGAGAAAGAGAAATGATGAAAGAGTAAAAAAAAAATAATAAAATGCTAAAGGAGGATAATGAAAGACAGCAAAAGAAAGAAAGAGAGAGAGAGAGAGAGAGAGAGAGAGAGAGAGAGAGAGAGAGAGAGAGAGAGAGAGAGAGAGAGAGAGAGAGAGAGAGAGAGAGAGAGAGAGAGAGAGGCAAAAAAATTGAAGAAAATAGTTGAGAAAATTGTAGAACAAAAGCATAAAAAACAATAGAATAAAAAATAAAAAAATCTACCAAAAGAAAGACAAAATAAAATTAAGGAATAATTAAGTTAATAAAAAACAAAAGACTAAAAAAAAATTAGAAAACATAAGAAGTAAAAAAAAGAATTAGGTTGGAATAAACACAAAAAATTAAATAGAAATAAGAGCAAGAAGAAAGAAAGAGGAAAGCGAGAAAAGAAATAAGATAATTAAACTCTCTCTCTCAGTTCTCAAAATAATTAAAACTTAAACAATTTTAGTTTTTGTTTTATTATTCCAAGTTTTGTTTATCTTATTATTTTCCTGCTTTAATTTATTTCATTATTCCTTTTATTTATTATACTTCTAATTCTTATCATTATTTCCTTTCCTCCCCACACCACACACCTTCATATTCTACCTCCTTCCTTATACCTTCCTCCCTTACACCTCTTATTTGTTTCCAGCGCCCCCACTGAGACAGGAGGCGCCTCCAACACGCATTTATCGTGTTTAGGACCACGAAAGAACAAAGGGGGGTGGAACGGTGGCTGGGTAAGGAGAGAGAGAGAGAGAGAGAGAGAGAGAGAGAGAGAGAGAGAGAGAGAGAGAGAGAGAGAGAGAGAGAGAAGAGAGAGAGAGAGAGAGAGAGAGAGAGAGAGAGAGAGAGAGAGAGAGAGAGAGAGAGAGAGAGAGAGAGAGAGTTGTGCAGAAGAATGAAATATCAAATAAGAGGGGAGAGTGGAAGGAGGAGGAGGGAGAAGAGGAAGAGAAGAAGATTAGATAGGTGGTAGAGGAAGACACCGACAAGTGAACTAATGGATAGAGGAAGTGAATAACTACGAAGGGAAAGACACATGAAGAATGACGGGACGAAAACACTGCTAGGACTGACCATGGGGACTGGCTGTGTATAGGAGCTAGTCTGCTGCGGGTGGAGCCAATGGTGGGCCTAGTGGGTGGGGCTAATGGGGGTACCAGTGGGTAAATGGGTGGGGCCAGGTGGGCCAATGGTGGGCCCAGTGGTGGCTCAGTGGGTGGGGCCACGGTGGGCCCAGTGGGTGGGCCAAGGGGGCCCAGTGGTGGGCCTGGTGGGGCTGGGGGGGCTAATGGGCCCAGTGGGGGGCCAGTGGGGGGGCCAGTGGGGGGCCAGAGGCCCAGTGGGTGGGGCCAATGGGTGGGGGCCAGTGGGGCCAGTGGGTACAGTGGGTGGGGCCAATGGTGGGCTGGTGCCAGTGGTAATAATGGGGGGCCAGTGGTCACGGCTAATGGGTGGGCCTAGTGGTGGGCCAAGGGCCCAGTGGATGGGGCCACGGTGGCCTAGTGTGTGGGGCCAGTGGTGGGGCTGGTAAATGAGGCAATGTGGGCTCAGTGGTGGGGCCCAGTGGTGGGCCAATGGGGCAATGGGTGGGCCTAGTGGTGGCTAATGGGTGGGCATAGTGGGCCAGTGGGTGGGGCTAATGGGGCTAATGGTGGGCCTAGTGGTGGGGGCTAATGGTGGGCCTAGTGGTGACCAGGAGGAAAACATAGTGGTGAGGGGCAGCGCCGTACGACGAGTGTCCAAGTCAACAAACGTATCACTTATTAAAATTAGCATCATTATTACCGGTACATTATCATTCATTCACTGTAATGTGTAAGTAGTAGTTTTTATTCTTCACTATTATCATTATATTACTACATCATCATAATTCTTTACATCATTACTAATTTGCATAAAACCCCCACCCATCCGGCCTAACCACTGAACCTAACTTAAGCCAACCAAACCAAACCTAACCTAACCAAACCCCTAACCAACCAACTAAACCCGATTACACCCTAACCAACCAAACCCTAACCTAACCCAACCAACTCGACACACCCTACTAACCTAACCTAACCCAATCCCAACTAACCCTAACCTAACCCAACCAAACTAAACCCGACACACCATTACAGACTGGCGTTGTTCTTCCGTCTTCGTTATACCTAACCCGGCTTGCCGTACCCAAACCCGGTTGCGGTACCTAAACCCGTCCACTTAAACCCGGCTTCCCCTAACCCGGCTCAAACCCGTGCCGCCTAAACCCGTTTTCCGTACCTAAACCCGGTTTCACGGTACCTACCCGGTTTCTTCGTCCTAAACCCGGCTCTCGGCCAAACCTGCCTGCGGTACCTAACCCGGCTCTGCACCAAACCCGGCTCTCATGGTACCTAAACCCGGTTTCACGGAAACCCGGCTCACAACCCGGCTCTCCACACGGCTGGAAATCGACCATGACACCTGTCTGTGAGTTGTGCAGGTTCCTGGGGTGGGGTGTTGGGGTGTGGGGGGAGGTGAGGGGGAGGTGAGGGAATTGAAGTGTGAAGAAGGGGAGGGAGAGGGTGAGAAGGTAAGGGAAGGAGGTGTGAAGGAAGCGAGGAAATGTAAGGAGAGGAGGTGAGGAAGGGAAAGGTGGGGATGGGTGTGAAGGGTGAGGGTGAGAAGAGGTGAGGGAGGTGTTAGATGAGAGGACGAGAGGGGAGAAAGATGAGGTAAGAGGGGGGAAAAGAGGGATAAAATAAAGAGTAAGAGAATAAAAGAGAGGATAAGGTGAGGGAAAGGTGACAAAAGATAGAGGGGGGAGGGGAGGAGGGGGAGGCAACATAAATAGGAGTGTTAATGTGAGCGTTTATACTTGGTAGGACTTTCCGAAGAGAGAGGGGAGAGGGAGAGAGAGGGGGAGAGGGGAGAGAGAGAGGGGAGAGGGAGGGGAGAGAGAGGAGGAGGAGAGAGAGGGGGGGGGAAGGAGGAGGAGGAGACGATGAAGGAGGGGAGAAAAGGTAGGAGAATGTATACCGAAAAAAAGAGGGGGAAAGACGATGCTACTGAAAGAGGGAATGTGTGGGCCAAAGGCGGGTGAGGGGAGGTTTGGAAGGTAAGGACGAAACGAACGGAAAGAAAAAGGTGAAAAGGTAAAAAAAGAGGACACCAATGTGAGGGAAAGGGGGGAGGTGAGGGGAGAAAGAGGGGGAAAGAGGATAATGCAGAGGGGGGAAGACGAGCTGAGATGTGCCAGTCCAAGAGGTAATGGTTTGAGGGGAGGAGGTAGAGGGTTAAGGAAAGAAGGGGAGGAAGAGGAGAGGAAAGAGGGAGGAGGAGAAGGAAGAGAAGAAGAAGGAGAGGAAGGAGGAGGAGGGGGAGAAGGAGGAAGAGGAGGAGGAGGAGGGAGGAGGAGGAAGAGAAGAAGAAGAAGATGAAAGAGGAAGAGGAGGAGCAGGAGGAGGAGGTCCAATAACGATGAGTGAAAAAAAATATGAGGGAAGACATGTGTAAAGGAAAATGAGAGGGGGTGTGATGGGGGGGGGTGAGCGAGGGAGGCGAGGTGGGAGGGAGGGGAGGGAGGGGAGGGGAGGGAGGGAGGGAGGGGAGGGAGGGAGGGGGATGCAAGGGAGGGAGAGAGAGAGAGATAGCAGTAACAGGGGTAGTAGTTTGATGGTGGTAGGGCTGCAGTGAGGTGAGGGTGGTGAGGGGTGAGGTGTGTGAAGGGCGGTAGAGATGGTGGTAGGTGGTAGAGGATGGTGGTAGTGGTTGGTAGAGGATGGTGGTGGTGGTAGAGGATGGTGGTGGTGGTGATGGGCTCAGTAATTCCACAACTGTGACGGAAAATGGAGGTGAATTCAATTGTGTGGGCCATTAATGCCTGCGACAGAGAGGAGGATTTACGGGGTGTTGGGGTGTGGTAGTTTGGCGAGGAGGTAGGGTGCTTATGGGGAGGTAGATAGGGAGGGGAGAGCGGTTTGTGGGGGAGCTAGGCGGGAAGGAGGGCGGCTTGGGAGCTAGACGGGAGGTGGATGGCTTTTGGGAAAGAGAACTGGTGGGGGGACGTCCCACATGGGGAAGCCTAGACGGAAGGTGGGGAGTGTACATGGGAGTTGGGGAGGTAAAAATTGACAGGACAGGAGGGAGTAGAGGGGAGGTAGGATGGGAGTTGGAGGAAAGGGGAGGTAGAATGGGAGGTTGGAGGAAGGGAGGAGGTAGGAAGGAGAGGGAGGGAGGAAGGGGTGGGGGGAGGGGGGAATGCTCTGTGTAATAAACGTCAAAACGAAATGAATTAAAACTATTTATTTATACATAGGGAAACTGCGCCTCTCTGCTGACTAACGGTCGACACCACAAACACCACCAACAGTCCTCGACGCCTCAACATGTACACCATAAAACAACACCACACCTTCCCCTCTACACCCACAACACGTACACAATACACACCCAAACACTACCTCCATAACACACCAATACCTGTCACCGCTCTACCTTCCAGTTTGAGGCACCTGTAATCTACCTGGAGCGGGGTCGAGAGGAGAGGTGAGGGGTCTTCTCTAACCTAACCTAACCTAACCTAACCCTAACCTAACCCCCTCCCCCCCGGACCTCATCCTCACAGCTCGGCCACCTGATCAACTATAGGCTGTTATTGCTGGTGATCAAACATTGGATCTGATTTCGTCTATTGGCCCTACAACACACTCACTCCTTAAGAAAATTAATCAATGGAAAACATTATCCCGACTTATGACCCGAGATTTGACGACAATTTCACAGCTGGTCGGCCTCGGTAATAGCTGGGTGTAGAACTGAGGGCAGGTCAAAGGTTATGGGAAAAGGTCACCCCTTCCTTCCACAATTGTGAGCTAATCGTTAGACATTGTTCACAGGTGGTAGTTAAAACCTGATTTGAGCGACCACTTTACTCCAGCGATTATCTATATGGTTTAGGTTTATGAGAGGTTGACGCACTCTAACATCCACACCACCAACAACACATTACACATCACAACATCACACCATATCACATAACACCACATCATTTCACAACACCAAAACAGACCAAAAACACAACATCACAACACACCACAACACAACACACCCAAGAACACACCCACTCTGATATATTTACAATCGTTCCAATAATTACACGTCAGAAACCATCAAATTCATGACATGACTAATGACTATAATACCAACAGCCAAATGACAGACAAACACTGACAGACAGACAGACAGACAGACAGACAGACAGACAGACAGACACAACCACTCCTCCAATATATGCAATAAAAACACAAATACCGAGACACTTAACGATCGTTGCTGTAAAATGAAAGATTGACAGATTGTAAACAGTTGTACTGACACACATACAAACGAGACGGGACACACAGAGACAGCCACCACCTGGGTCTGAGTGTATCTCTCTCTCTCTCTCTCTCTCTCTCTCTCTTCCCCCCTCTTCTCCCCTTCCTCCTTCTCTTCTCTCTCTCTCTCTCTCTCTCTCTCTCTCTCTCTCCTCTCTCTCTCTCTCTCTCTCTCTCCCCCCTCTCTCTCTCTCTCTCCTCCCTTCCTCCTCCCCTTCTCCTCCTCCTTCCCTCATCCCTCTCCTCTCTCTCTCTCTCTCTCTCTCTCTCTCTCTCTCTCTCTCTCTATTGTCTTTGGAGAAATGGGGTGTAAGGGAAGGAAGGGGGAAGGAAGGAAGGAGAAGAGGAAGAACTCGCTGGTGGTGAACGAGGATAGGTCGACAGTTTTGGTCCTGTTGTCTCTCTTTATGACCGTGATGTGTTTACACGGGAAAATCTGGAACATTTATCCCCAAATAACGGAGGAGGAGGAGGAGGAGGAGGAGGAAGGAGAGCTATCGTCGTTTGGAGGTGTGGGAGGAGGCTCTTCGTCAAGGTAACACAGGCTTCCTCGTCGATAGGCTTAGTCGAGGCTTCCTACTGACTTCTCTAAGCTGAAGAAATGTGAAAAGGTAAATACGACAACGTGAAGACCAGAGGTGAGAAGTGAGTGAAGTAGGAAGGAAGAAGACAGGGGAGAAGGTTATGAGGAGATGTAACAAAAAAAACGTGACACCCACAACATTTAGGCCTTTGGTGGAGGTGACAGAAGGTGGTGGTGGTAGGGAGTGTGTAATAATGGTGGTGGTGGTAGGTGTAATGGTGGTGGTGGTAGGGGTAATGGTGGTGGTGGTAGGGGTTAATGGTGGTGGTGGTAGGGTTAATGGTGGTGGTGGTAGGGGTAATGGTGGTGGTGGTAGGGGTAATGGTGGTGGTGGTGGTAGGGTAATGGTTGGTGGTAGGTAATGGTGAGTGGTAGTGGTAGAATGGTGGTGGTAGAGTAATAATTGGTGGTGGTAGGGTTAATGGTGGTGGTGGTAGGGGTTAATGGTGGTGGGGTTAATGTGGTGGTGGTGGGGTTAATGGTGGTGGTAGGGGTAATGGTGGTGGTGGTGGAGTTATGTGGTGGTGGTGGTAGGGTTAATGGTGGTGGTGGTAGGGATAATGGTGGTGGTAGGGGTAATGGTGGTGGTGGTGGTAGGGTGGTGTGGTGGTGGGTGGCAGATGTAATGGTGGTGGTGGTAGGGTTAATGGTGGTGGTGGTGGTAGGGTTAATGGTGGTGGTGGTAGGGTTAATGGTGTTGGTAGGGTAATGGTGGTGGTAGGGTTAATGGTGGTAGTGGTAGGTGTAATGGTGTGGTGGTGGTAGGGTTAATAATTGGTGGTGGTAGGGGAATAATGGTGGTGGTGGTGGTGGTAGGGTTAATGGTGGTGGTGGTGGTAGGGTTAATGGTGGTGGTGGTAGGGTTAATGGTGGTGGTGGTAGGGTTAATGGTGGTGGTGGTGGTAGGGTTAATATTGGTGGTGGTAGGGGGTAATAGTGGTGGTGGTAGGGGTAATATGGTGGTGGTGGTAGGGGTAATGGTGGTGGTGGTAGGGTTATGGTGGTGGTGAGGGTTAATAATGGTGGTGGTAGGGTAATGGTGTTGGTGGTAGGGTTAATGGTGGTAGTGGTAGGTTAATGGTGGTGGTGGCAGTGGTAATTAATGTGAGGTAGTGGTAGGGGTAATGGTGGTGGTGGCGGTGGTGGGAATAATGGTGGTAGTGGAGGGGTAATGGTGGTGGTGGCAGTGGTGGGGTGTGGCGGTGAGTGGTAGGGGTGGTAGGTAGTAGTAGTAGAGGTTAATGGTAGTAGGAATAGTAATGTAATGGAAGCACAGTTAAAGGCATCACAAACTGTCTTCCTACCACCTTACCCCCCACATCCCTAACATAACCCTCCTCTCCTCCCCACACCTACCCCTCCTCCCCACATTATAATACCAGCCTTTCCCCTTTCCTAGCTGTCACCTGGGAAAGTTTAGTCACAAGGTTGAGTTAATAAGGCAAGGTATCCACGCCAGTTAAATGTCTACCTATATAATGTCTTTTAGGTCTAAGATCACAGTAAATCTATCACCGTCGCCTGAATGTGTAGACGAAGGTGGGGGGAGGGGGTGGGGGAAGGAGGAGGGAGGAGGACGAGACATATGCCCACACACATCCCCACCAGCCTATCACCTCCTATCCTCCCTATCTCCTCCCCTATCCCCTCCGTATCTCCTCCCCTCCTCTCATATTTTTCAAGAACTGACGATTGATTCATCTTATGTCATCCTGGGTTTTTTTTTACACAATACAAAAATATACCATCACCTCCTCCCCCAGCAGTGCCTCCTTCACGACCTGTTTACCAAGCACCTTCTTCACCACCGATCAACTCAATTCCATCCGGTTTTTATATATGCAAATCCACTGAAAAACTTGATTACCCCGCCGTCAGCAGCACAGGAGCCTCCGTCACCCAGTTCTCGCCACGATCGATCTCTCAAGTACCACCTGTACCTATCATCTTCCATTCAATTTAATGTCGTTCTAATAATTCACAAACAGACACAGGTACAAACAACCAGATAAATGTGATTTAAAAGACAAAATATAAACAGTAAACAACCACTTCTTAATGATCAAACAACCTCATTACATCCTCTCCTATAGAAATTACAGAACAAGAATCACAACTAATACAAATAACTACAGGTACAGTAATTTCTAAGCGAGTAGTAACATTAACAACATAATTGGCTACTTAAATACTCCCCCCAAAACTATTATACTACAGTTAAATTATTTACTCGTCGTAATATGATCCACCGTAACCTCCTTCACCCCACGCCGTCAGCACCTTCGTCATTTGAGTGGCTCCAGGTCGTCGCCATAGCCCCCAGACCAAACACGTGTAGGCCAGCTGGGTGTGTCGTCGACCCTGTGAACCCATCGCCATCCTTCTTCCTCCTGTCGTCACATATTTCGTCTCTTCCTCCTCCTCTACCCCCCCCTCCTCCCTCTTCCCCTTCTTTCTCCCCATTAACATCTCCTCCTTCTTCTTCTTCCCTCCATCTCGTCCACAGTTATATAAGGTCAGTGATACGGTAACTAACGTACATAATTATTAACATACTCCGACCAACACACACACACACACACCAACAACATACCCGACCAACAGACACACACACACACACCTGCAAACTAACATAAGCTCTGACAGGCCTTGACTCCTTGGTAATAGGAAGAAAAGATTTACCCACAAAATTACATCCGGCGCAACATTCTTCAGACCGGGTTTAATTTCCAGCAAGACGGACGGACGAATGGACATGTCTTCCACCACATGTCACAGAAGACTAAGCGGCAAAAGCTTCCCCCTCCTCTCCTGCTCCTCCAACGCTGGCAAGCTGTTGAGAGAGGTGGCAGATCGCTATGCACGGGGAAGGGGGAGAAAAAGGAAGGAAGAGAGAGGTGGGGGGAAGAGGGGGGAGAGAAGAAGGGGAAAGCGGAGGAAGGGGAATGGAAAGAGAAGGGAGAGGGGAGGGAATAAGGAGAAGAGGAGGGTGTTTTCTCCTCTCTAACAGGTCCTCAGATTGACTATCTTCGCTGTCGTAATTTGGTCACTTCATTTCTACCTAGCAAAGTCAAGTCGAATTACCTGTACAGTACCTGATGATTAGTCCCACAGATTACTTCACCTGATAATTAAACACATTAACACTACATTGGGAGGTTAGGTTAGGTTAAGTTAGTGATTAGGAAAGTTAATCTTGCGGTGAACTACGATGAGGGGTTAATCTTCATGTGCTCTGCCAAGACTTAGAAACAAGGCCACCATGAACTGACTCTTAACAATAAAGAAACTGACGAAAACCAGAGACAAAATTTAATACCACCTTTTTGGGCGATTCCCCTTATCTAAACTTACCTGGTCTGTCTAACAAGTGAAAACTGGTGTGTGTGTGTGTGTGTGTGTGTGTGTGTGTGTGTGTGTGTGTGTGTGTGTCCCTTCACTTCAAAGAGGAGGAACACACGAGTCACTGTTAATAATTCTGACAAGGCTTCGTTATTGTCTCCCCAGCAGCAGTGTGTGTGGCGATGATACAAGCAACAGCGCCCCTCCTGCACCCCCACCGCCCTCCTCTATCCCCACCGCCCCTCCTCTATCCTGCCCTCCTCTACACCCACCGCCCCTCTTCCACCTTCCCCTCTCGTTAAATTATTCCACCACGCTACGAGAACACCCAAACACAACCGCTAAACCTTCACCCCAATTCCTCCTCTTCTGCCCCTCCTCACCCCCACCTTACCATATCAACAAAACAAACAGACATCAAGCCAAGACCCCCCACCCGTTCCTTCTCAGTATCTATAGGTAAGAGTATTCTCCATCCAGCTATCCTCCTATTCATTCCTCCTATCCTCCATCCCGTTTAGTCTTTCCCATCCTCCATCATAACTCGTACCTCCCTCCTCAAAACATTCATCCTCTCCATCCCTCCAAATACCCATTCCTCTCCACACCCCCCCACCTCCTCTCCTCTTCATCCTAACTCTATCCACTGTCCGGTAATGTCTCATCCCTCTAACTCTCACTCTCTCCTTCCTTCTCACTATCCATCATACACCTCCCTTCCCCGTAACACCACGCCCTCTTCAACTCTCTTTCCCTCCCCTCCATGCCCCGTAACATCACCCCCCGCCCCGCCCGCCACCTCCGTCGTCGTCGCCGCCAGGTATAATGTTGCGGACGTCATCACCTGGCCTATGGGGGGGGGCTTAATGGGAGACTTTACGCGGGCTATTTACCATCAACACACACACACACACACACACACACACACACACACACACACACACACACACACACACACACACACACACACACACTTCACACGGGATCATTAACGTTTGGAAATAACACGATGAGAAAAGTCCTATAATAACAGAAGTGCCGGTATGTCAACAACTGTGGCCAAACAAAGGTTGTCTTATTATCAACAACTCTCTGTTTATGAGATAGTCTTGGGTTAGCTTAGGTTAGATTAGTTTTTTTTTTTAGGTTAGGTTAGATTATTTTTTAGGTTAGGTTAGTTTTTTTGTTTTAGGTTAGCTTAGGTTAGATTATTTTTTAGGTTAGGTTAGGTTTTTTTTAGGTTAGCTTGGGTTAGGTTAGATTATTTTTTTAGGTTAGGTTAGGTTAGGTTAGGTTAGGTTACGTTAGGTTAGGTTAAGTAATGAGGATAGGCGAGCACTGGTCCGACTCAAACACAGCTAAAAATAAAACTCTCACAAGACACCATCAACACGGCCTTCACTCGACTCAAACTTCTTCAAAGGGCAACGAAAAAATTCTCCAAACAAAAACAAAAAAAACTCTTTCATCTTTCAGCAAATTCTACCCCCCAAAAAACAATAGTTCAAGTGAAATGAAAAGAAAAACACGACTCATTATTTATTTATCTATTTATTTGTTTATTTATTTATGCATTTATTATTGTAAATTACTTGATTGATAGACAGACATATATACACAGACAAGAGAAGCTTAAGTAACACCCCCTATCTCCCCTTCATCTAAGTACACAAGAGAAGGAGGGGAAGGAGGAGGAGGAGGAGGAGGTAGAGGAGGATGAGGAGGAGGAGGAGGAGGATGAGGAGGATGATGAGAATCAGACAAAAGAAGACCTGCTGAAATATTATGATAAACACTCCCACACAAAACGATATCACCACCATTATCATCCTCTACTACCACAATTCATTAACACCACTACACCAACATCATCACTAACATCACACCACTAAAACCACCAACCAAGGTCACCATCACCACTAACAACAACAAAAACTCAACAACCACAATATCAATATGGAGCCCCACACCTCCTCAAGTCTCCTTCACCTGACAAAATGAAGGAACCTGGTCGGTAATTAGTAGAGAAACCTAACCTAACCTAACCTAACCTAACCCCAATACCCACACCCGGTCACACTTTTCCCTCGGCAGAACTGAAGCAAACTTTGGCGCAGTAGTCGTGTTATGGCTCCTTGACTCAGAGTTAATTGTGTCCACATAATTAGTACTGAAATACTTTTACGTCTCGGGGCCCACGTGAAGCTTTGTTCCAGAATTTAAATAAGGGAGCAGGAAGACGGAGATGGCCTGGGGGGGAGGAGGGGAGAAGGTGGGAGGTGGAGACATGTTGGGTGTAGGTGGAGGGTGTAAGGGTGAGGGGATGAGGGGAAGAAGGGGTGGTGAGGATATGTGGGGAGAAGAGAGGTAGAGGGGGGAGGATTAAAGGTATGTGGTAGAAGTAAATGATTGGTGAGGTAGAAGGAAAGGCAGGTGAAGGAGGGAATGATAGGAGAAAGAGGATGAAGGGAGATAGATATGAAGAATACTAGTACCTGCTGTGTCACCAGTACCTGTTGGGTCACTAGTACCTGCTGTGTCACTAGTACCTGCTGGGCCACTAGTACCTGCTGGGCCACTAGTACCAGCTGGGTCACTAGTACCTGCTGGGCCACTAGTACCAGCTGGGTCACTAGTACCTGCTGGGTCACTAGTACCTGCTGGGCCACTAGTACCTGCTGTGTCACTAGTACCTGCTGGGTCACTGCCAAACAGCTGAGAGTTCTGGCAGCTACTAAATTCAATCTGCCGCCTCTTGCCCACAACCCATCAAAATTCCCTGACGAGATAAGCGCGGTGGGGCCTGACTGGCACTATGGAGGGTGGGAGAGAGAGTGAGTGCCAGTGCCACTCTTCATCACTACGCCGAAAGTTAGCTGTAAACACCACTACAAAAAAGCCTAAGAGCCTCCATAAGATAAAGATAAACAAGAAGCAAAAAAGCTAAGATGCCCAAAATACCTCCAGAAAGTTACGTACTCCATACAGCTAAAAGATTAAAACGTAAAATATATACACCAAAAAAGCTATAATACCTCCACCCAAAAAAATAAATAAAAACAAAGCTAAAATACCTCCACAAAAGAGCTAAAAACCTACACGAAAAAAGCTAAAATACCTCCATAAAAAACTAAAATGCCTAGACAATAGAGGGAGGAGCGAAAAATGCACCCAGCTTACTGTATACGGAGAGAGAGAGAGAGAGAGAGAGAGAGAGAGAGAGAGAGAGAGAGAGAGAGAGAGCCCGACCTCACTCCTCTAATATACACCTATAATATTACCTGGCGTTTACCTGGTGTCAGTTTCAAGGGGTCTTCACGTGTCTCTCTCCAGCTCCGTCTAAACTCTCCCCGTCCCTTCCTCTCCTTATTTTGGCTAGGTGACGGTTAAGCCCAGTTGATCAAAGTTCTTTTTGACGGAATTTTCCCATCGCCTTCTCCTTTGATAAACCCGTAGCTGAATAAAATAAATAAATAAATAAATAAATAAAGATATAGTCCCGTTTATAATTGGGTGGACTCGAACTAGCAACCATTAGAACAGGCGGCGAGCGTTGTAACCACTTGGCCAACGCACCCCGTCATAATCAAACAACATACAGTAATCCGTAATGAAATAGGAAAAGTTTTAGTTAACAAGGACGAAAAATAAACAAGAAAAAGAAGAAGAAGGCGAAGATGTATAGATGGCAGAAGAAGCCTGGTAGCGGTGATCCTCTCCTTCACCTCCCCGTCACCCACCTGTACCTGGCTGTCTGGGCTCCTCTCTCTCTCTCTCTACACTCCCTTAGTTCGTTCCCCTGACAAGACGACTTCTGCCCCAAAAAAAACCCAGATTCTTAAAAAGGCTCAGGAGTTCAGATCAGATATTAAGATTATAAGGATGGAGCAGTGTGTGTGTGTGTGTGTGTGTGTGTGTGTGTGTGTGTGTGGTCACCCTTGAGTCCTCCCCAACAGACGGTGTGGTTATAGGACTCATGAGTGAAAGAATCCTTACACACACACACACACACACACATTTTTTTCCAGTGTCTATAACCACAACAAATACCCCAAGCTTTATATTACAAAACATCAACATACATCAAAACATACAACATTCGTCATCAACCCTATGACATGTTTATCGCCCGGGCCTGACCCCTATATAATTATACAACATTTTTTACACACACACACACACACACACACACACACACACAAACACACTGATTTACGATTCCATTGTATTATCATTCATCAAATTTTTTCCAACACTATTTATTATTTATTTATGTAAAACCAAATAGGTGTACAGTTGTGTTCATAGCGTTTACCTGAGCTCTACCTGGAATTAACTCGGGGGGGAGGGGGGGTGTATAGCTCACCTGTTGTGTATGTGCGAATGGTGGAGTAATTTAATTTATTCTCACATGAAATTTACAGATAAAATACATTCACAAATTTGTAATCATCTATATATCTATTTTATCTATCTATCTATCTACCGTATATCTATATTTGTCTATTAAAATACCCCATCTACCTCCTTATCTACTCTTATCTATCTATCTATCTTAATACAGCATCTATCTATCTATCTATCCATCTATCCATCCATCGAACCATCTATCTATCTATCTTAATACAGCATCTATCTATCCATCTATCTATCTATCGATCTATCTATTCATCTACACCTGTGCTTGTATCTGTACCTGTGCTTGTATCTGTACCTGTGCTTGTATCTGTACCTGTGCTTGTATCTGTACCTGTGCTTGTATCTGTACCTGTGCTTGTATCTGTACCTGTGCTTGTATCTGTACCTGTGTTTGTATCTGTACCTGTGTTTGTATCTGTACCTGTGCTTGTATCTGTACCTGTGTTTGTATCTGTACCTGTGTTTGTATCTGTACCTGTGCTTGTATCTGTACCTGTGCTTGTATCTGTACCTGTGTTTGTATCTGTACCTGTGCTTGTATCTGTACCTGTGCTTGTATCTGTACCTGTGTTTGTATCTGTACCTGTGCTTGTATCTGTACCTGTGTTTGTATCTGTACCTGTGTTTGTATCTGTACCTGTGCTTGTATCTGTACCTGTGTTTGTATCTGTACTTGTGCTTGTATCTGTACTTGTGCTTGTATCTGTACCTGTGCTTGTATCTGTACCTGTGCTTGTATCTGTACCTGTGCTTGTATCTGTACCTGTGCTTGTATCTGTACTTGTGCTTGTATCTGTACCTGTGCTTGTATCTGTACTTGTGCTTGTATCTGTACCTGTGCTTGTATCTGTACCTGTGTTTGTATCTGTACTTGTGCTTGTATCTGTACTTGTGCTTGTATCTGTACCTGTGCTTGTATCTGTACTTGTGCTTGTATCTGTACTTGTGCTTGTATCTGTACCTGTGCTTGCATCTAGCCTGTGCTGCTTGTATCTGTACCTGTGCTTGTATCTGTACCTGTACTTGCATCTGTACCTGTGCTTGTATCTGTACCTGTGCTTGTTTCTGTACCTGTACTTGTATCTGTACCTGTACTTGTATCTGAACCTGTGCTTGTATCTGTACCTGTGCTTGTATCTGTACCTGTACTTGTATCTGTACCTGTACTTGTATCTGAACCTGTGCTTGTATCTGTACCTGTGCTTGTATCTGTACCTGTGCTTGTATCTGTACCTGTACTTGTATCTGTACCTGTGCTTGTATCTGTACCTGTGCTTGTATCTGTACCTGTGCTTGTATCTGTACCTGTACTTGTATCTGTACCTGTACACTAATAACTGAACACGAAACAAAAAATCACACACAAGGCTGAGCTGGGAGGTACAGGAAGTGGGTGTGCCTTGGACTGGCACTGGGAGGGCCACTGAGATAAGCCGGGGGCGGGAGTGCCAAGGTGTACGCCCACCCTACATGACAGATGACCCACGCCCCAACCCACCACCTACACCGCCGCTATTCACGACTATATATAGAGATGAGGTCATAACTGCGTCAGGGAGTACTCACAGCGCATGGTATCGAGTGCGTCAGGTAATACTCACAGCGCATGGTCTCGAGTGCGTCATGTAATACTCACAGCGCATGGTATCGAGTGCGTCAGGTAATACCTACAGCGCATGGTATCGAGTGTCAGGTAATACTCACAGCGCATGGTCAAGGAGTGCGTCGCGTAATACTCACAGCGCATGGTATCGAGTGCGTCAGGTAATACTCACAGCGCATGGTCTCGAGTGCGTCATGTAATACTCGTCATGTAATACTCACAGCGCATGGGCAAGTAGTTCGGTGTGTCTCATGACCGGTTAATTGCATACCTGTAAAAGACAAAGTTATTTATTATTATTATTATTATTATTATTATTATTATTATTATTATTATTATTGTTATTATTATCTCCAAAACAAACAATCCCTAGAAGCGTACAGGAGGGGAGGTTGAGGAGAAAGGAGAGGAGAAGGAGGGGAGGAAAGGAAGGAAGGGGGGAGGGAAGGAAGGAAGGAAGGAGGGGAAGGGAAGGAAAAAATGCCAATTTATGACGCAAATATATTGGAGAAGGAGTGGGAAAGGAAGGGAGAGGAAGATGAAGTGGAGAGGGAGAGGAAAGAACAGGGAAGGGGAGAAAGAGGGAGAAGAGGACAAGGAGGGGAGGGAGCAAGAGGGGAGTGGAGAAGGGGAAGATAGAAGGGGAAAGAGAAAGGGGAATACAAAGGAAGAAATACACAGAAATGGATAGAAAGGGGAGGAGGGGAGGCCAGAAAGCTAATCTCACTCCCCTCAACTCGGACCCCACAATAATTATAGATTAAACAAATTCACTGGAACCGTTAACCGAGGACGACCCAATACACGCACGAATAAACCCAGTTAAAATAGGCCTGGGTCTGTGTAATGCCGGGGAGGGGGAGGGCCAGGTATCGCATGATGTTGTTGTTTGGGTGAGAGAGAGAGAGAGAGAGAGAGAGAGAGAGAGACCCTCCCTCTAACCCTTACCCACCCCAATGTTACGAACGACATGGTCCAGGCTCTTAAATTCCCCCAATTCTTGTGTAAACTGCCTCTGTCACCCACCCACCCTCACACCCACCCACCACCAGTCCTGAAGAGTCTCGGGAGGTCTGAAGATAAATGTGTTCTTTTTTTTACCCAAGTCCATTTCACCTGTAGCTGGAAACACGAGAGACGACCAGACAAGAGGTAGGCAGATCAAGATTACAAGCACGACTACGGAACTAATGTATATTTACGTCTCAAAGCCCACCAAGTGACGATCACAGACACGTAGAAGGGAAACAGCCTTCGTCCAATTCATATAATTTAAAGGACAAGAAGTCTTTGATTTATCAGTTCAAAGTCTGTTCAGTAATTATTCCTTTACCTAATCAGTCATACAGGTGTGAAGGTATTAAGGTTAATTAGTCTTGGGTTCGATTAGACGATCCGTTCACATTATGAGCCGATCTGCCATGGCGCCGCTCATCACCGTACAACTCGGGTAAAGGGATTACCGGAGACTCGAACTAACTCAAGGATTATCAATGATGTATTACCGTCGTCACCAGGAGGAGGAGGAGGAGGAAGAGGAGGAAGAGGAAGAGGAGGAGGAGGAGGAGGAGGAAGAGGAGGAGGAGGAGGAAGGAGGAGGAGGGAAGGGAAGGAGGAGGAGGGGGCCCAAATTCTAATGGATAAAATATAAAGTTTGAGCCCATAAGGATTGGGGCCTCTGACATGCACCCACCTGGTTGTGGGAGGCAGGTGGGGGGGGGGTCACTCATGGAACACCTTTTGGCTCGGCTTCATAATCACATAACCGAGCACAATATTGTCTTTGTTGCATCAATGTATATAATCTCTTGCATTTGTATTGCATGGAATCAACATCTGCAACCTTGTGATAGTTATTATAATTATTGCTTTATCATCATCATCATCATCTTTATCATTAAGATTGTAGAATAGAATCGTTATGAAATCCTACAATAAGGGTAAAAAATATATCACACGTAGGAGAAGAGTGAGGTGTGTAGCCTGGGGGCGCTGGCCACACTGAACACATGGCATTATAAACAAGATAGTGTGGCAGGGATATGTGCTGGATAGGACCCCAGAGGACATAAGGGTGGGGGGTAAGGGGAGGTGGTTGTTTAGGAGAGGTGAGAAGCATATGGCCGAGTGAGGAGTGATGGGGAAAGTGGGTGAGAGGTGAGGTGAGAGGAGAGGTGAGAATGGTGTGTGTGTGTGTGTGTGAGGCGTCTGGTGTGAGGGAGGACAGACCATCAGGGTATAAAGCTGTGCCTGACCACGCCACCAATTACACACTACATCATTGTCTAGATAACCTCCATTTCACGGGTCCTTTACGCCCCCGGCCAATGATGGAGAGCGGCCTCCACCTCCCCACGCTCCTGTGGAATTTATCTGGGGCATTTTTCTTACCTGATATCAGTATTTTCCCCACAAAGCATTTATTGTACTTCACTTTTTTGGGGTTAATAAACACTCATATACCTGTACTTCAACATAATTCATCCAAGGTTTTGTAAATTCTAGCATTATAGTATTTTTAAAAAGTGAGCATTTCCCATCAGCATTTAAGAATCTCAATATATTTGCTAATAAAATACTTATGTCCTTTCCTGGGTATTTTTTTCAACTAAATATCCACACACCACAACATTTTTCACCAGGCATTTCTTCACACACATCAGCATTTCTTACCAAACACATACCTAAGCATTTTTAAATCAATCCAGAGGTCACCAAATATGGAGGAATATTTTTTATCTGGCATTTTTATACCCAACCTGTAAAACAATTCGGCATTTTCCACCATATACAGTATTTACTAATCTAAAAAAAATATATAAAATCTACCACTCACTACCGCACATGTCAGCGCTTCCAACAAACATTTACTTATTTCAATTTTCTACTAAACTTTTTACACAAGTTTAAAATTCTACAACTACTGATTTACATAAAAAAAAATTCGGCTAAACAATTAAGTACCGGTTTATTAAAAATTTTCACAAGGCATTTAATTCTCGAAATTGTTCTCATTAACTACTAAATATTTTCAGTGAGCATTAAGTATCAAAATTCCCTCACTAAATACATACTCACAACACTTTCCACTACACATTAAAATACACCAGTCGACATACATAGCTACGCAGTTAAATACATTTGCATTTACCAGATGAAAATGTCAACAGAAAAGCTTTTTATTACATAAAATTGTCGTAACTTGACATCACAATATGAAAAGCAAATAATTATCTAGCGAGTTTGTGTAGACTGTGTTGGCTGAATCACACCTGGTTACATCTGTACCGTTTAATGTATCTTACGTGTTACACCTTTACAATTTAGCACATTTTACCTACAGCTGTTAGTATTACCTGTACAGTTGTTGTAACAGTAGGCCGTGTAGGCTGGCTCACACCTTATACCCGTACCGCTTAAATCCTCGTCATAGGGCAGGTACTGACAGAGAACAAAAACACTAAGTCCCGCGCGACACCACCAACGTCCCACAGGTCGGAGAGGATCGATCTACAGTACAGGGATTCAGTGCCCCTCCCCCCACCTCCAAATCCTTTTAAAAAATTCGAGTGATTTGGATGTTAAATGAGCTGCATCACCATAGTGGAAAAAGCTGATTATGAAGGCTGTTGGTCTTGGTGGGTAACAGATTATAAACTTGTTAGTCAGTCCACGTCAGGCAGCGAGACCTCAGGCGGCGGTGTTAGAGAAAATTATTTTAAATGTCAGTCTGTCATTTCATCACAAACCTCAGATACTCTACGTCGTCTTCATTATAACTATCATTATAATATATATTGATATGGAAATTTATACCTCTAAAAAATTTGTTTCACCATAAAAAAAAGGCAAAATTTCCTGTACTACGAATTTTGTATTTCCATGCTGTGTAAACTGACACCCAACCTTGTAACATGATAGTCAAACACGAAAAATACAGTATAGCATAGAAGAAATGTGAAAAACTATCGAGTCATTTGAGCTGAATCGCGCTACGCCACCGATGACGCCCACGATATATTGGCCGGGAACCATCATACGGAGAGTGTCTGCGCGTGACCACCACCACCACTACCAGCAACAACTACATAAAATGGCCGACCGCACCACAGTCGATTGAACGCTCTTTGACGATGAATCTTCCTGTCTATCACCTCTCCACTTATTAATTTCTTATATATTTTTTCTCCTCGAGTTTTGACGAATCTCAAGAACCATCACTTTAACTCTCTAACACGTGGGGCAACAGCCATAGTACCTGTAGCTCTACTTGAAATCATAGCTGTACTGTTTCTTCCGTTCTGAATACATGATTAGTGTTACTGCATCCATGAATCGAGTTACTAAGCATAAACAGTCGAGGTTGTATACAATATTATCAAGAACATAACTCTCAGCTGCAGAAGACCACCAGAAGCTTAGGTCCTCACTAGGAATCTCTACTGACGAAGGGAAGACCGACTTAAAGTATATCATGGACTCCTAAAAGCTACCTCACCACACGCTGTAATCACCACTGCAAAATTCGCCACCTGAAAGCCACCACCTACAAGTTAGACCCCGTCACTATTCCATCGAGGTGGAGGAGAACACGCAGGAGGAGGACACGCAGAAGAACACGCAGGAGGAGGACCACAAGGATTAACTCCACCCTCGTGCCATCCCAGGTAACTTCCGAGTCTTGAATACGACCCTAACTGGCGGCCTCCCCCAACCCCCATAAACTATCACACCCTGATATAATGAACACGACCCCATCCCATCACTCCCCACAACCTCTCTGTACTACATCACTACAGGTACTTCCACTCCCTCCTGATACTGTTCATCTTTTCTCTCCTTCACTCTATCCCTCTCTCTCTCCTTCTCTTCCTCGCTCCACTACGTCTCTCCCTCCCTCTCTCTCTCTTTCCATTATTCAGCACATCCCTTCCATTCTCCCCTTCCTCTTCTCTTCCAAACTTCCTCCCTTTCTTTATCATTCATCAACTCTCTCTCTCTCTCTCTCTCTCATCCAAAACATCCTTCTCTTCCTGTTCTCTACTTCACCCCTCAAGTATCTAACAACCAAAACACACACACACACACACACACACACACACACACACACACACACACACACACCAGGAAGGGATCCAGTTACAAAATACATGGCCCTAACCCATTCCTAATTCCCCCTCTGGTGCCGGGAACGGGAATGCGGCCAGGAATGACGGGAATGGTGCCGGCGTATGACACACACCTTTGTTAGTCTCTCACTCTCTCTTGAACGGCATATTGAAGAGACTGGTTCTCACCCTCCCTAACTCTCACCCTCTCACCCGTCACTTTCCTTCCGTCACACCCGTCCCTTTCCTTCCCTCTCACCTGTCCATTTCCTTCCCTCTCACCTGTCCATTTCTCTCCCCTCAAAACCTCTCATTTTTCCCTTTCTCCTCATCTCCTTTCCTCGTATAATACATTTTACTCTCTTCCACTCTTTCATCATGGCTCTTCATCTCTTATCAATACTGCTTCACCCTATTCTGTCTGTCTGTCTGTCTGTAAATTTTCCTGTCAGTTCGGCTGTTTATTTACGAATATATATCTATCAGTGTCAATTTATGAATACATCCGTGTGTGTGTGTGTGTGTGTGTGTGTGTGTGTGTGTGTGTGTGTGTGTGTGTGTGTGTGTGTGTGTGTGTGTGTGTGTGTGTGTGTGTGATGTGCCGGGCAGACAAACTCAAACACCCTCATGTTGTCTTTACATTAACGTTCACCTCATTGTTTGTGTCCGGGGATACTTACTCCGTCAAGTGATACAGAAGCACAGGTGTGAATCATATACAAGAGCCGCCGTACCATTTACCTGGACTCTTATACCTGTGATTAGCTCTGAAGGCGAGAGGGGAGGGATGGTAGGAGGGGGAGGAATGGTAGGAGGGGAGGAATGGTAGGAGGGAAGGAATGGTAGGAGGGGAGGAATGGTAGGAGAGGGAGGAATGGTGGGTGAGGGGGAGGAATGACTTCAAAAATTCAACCATATACTGGGAGGAGGAATGGGATCAAGGTGCACGGGGAGGAGGGGGAGGAGGGGGAGGGGGAGGAGGAGGGGAAGGGGAGGAGGAGGCTCTTCCGGAATCTACATTATATAACACACAAGGTAAAACTCATCACAACTCACCTCCCCAATACAAAAGAAAAAATATTAATAAAAAAAAATCTTTACAACAAGATGCTTCAAGGCTCACGGAATTCAGTACCTCCTCCCCCCCTCCCACACCACCTCACCCCTCCTACAGCGCCTTCTTCTTCGTCTCCTCAACATTCCAATAACGTTCTATACGCCTCTTAATTATTTCTAAAAACTCCCTTCATCATTCTACGACGACTCCAATACACAAGTTACCGGGGCGAATACACTGCTTATTATACCTGCTCCCCGCCTCCCGGTACATATCCCCGGTTTTCTTAGTCAAAAGGACCACGGAGCATAAAGCCATTAGGAGACGGAAGACGAGAGACCTCCAAACAACTTCTTGTCGAAACCACTAAGGAAGAAAAAATTAAATTAAAAAAAAAAATACTTGAGACATCCGGTTTAAAAAAAATCTTACGTTTTTTTTTCTCTCAGTGGAAGATGAAAAAAAAACTTAAAACCTCTCTCACTTACGATATAAAAGTTCAGTTAAAAATGGCGTATAAACTGAGCCAGGACTTGACCATAGCCAAACCTAACCTACTCCCCAAGAGGATAAATACAACGAGAAAAAGATTAAAAAATAAATAAAAAAAATAAATAAATCGTAAGTTTGGATTCTCGTCGATTCGTAGGTCACTTTTTTTTTTAACTTTGCTGAGAACAAGGGAAAGTATATCTTGAAAGTTTCGGAAAATCTCAGAGCAGTTTGGAAGCCATTTTCAGACCTGACAACCCATAATGGAGTCACTGTAACCGTTAGTGAGTTGTTGTGACCAGGGGGAAGGTGTCCTAACATGACCCTTAATCACTATTGCTCCAAAGATCCTGATCGACCCATAGCAGACATTAAGCTACCATCTACACCCTAGCATCATCTCCAACATTTCATCACCATCATTATCATCACCTCTTCTTCATCACCATCATTATCATCACCTCTTACCTTCTCCATCACCATCATTATAATCACCTATTCGTCATTACCATCATTATCCTCACCATCATCATCCACAAACAATCAATGGCAAAATAAAACTCAAATTCCTTATTTTTTTTTACAATGATCATAAAAAAAATGAATTTGTTTCTCCCCTAAAAAAAAATCCAACCGTGCCAAAAAATAAATATAAAATAAAAATCGTATAACCAAAATAGAAAAAAATAAAATAACTCAAATAAAAATCCATCTGTGCCAAAAATAGTTCTAAAATAACCACCCGTCCGCCCCACCTTTGATTCCCCAAAAATGCCAAACACAGTCGGCAAGTCAATGTTTACTAAGTCAATGTTTTCATCTCCAGATATGAAAAAAAAAATATACCGGGGTCCAAATTACCGGGGTTCAAATTTCCCGAGTTCAAATTGGCGGGGTTTTGGACAGCCTCAACCCAGCTTAGTGACGCCATGAAAAAATTTAAGTCTTTCAAAAAAAAAAAATAAAAATATTCAGTGGTTAGCACAGATATATCAGGCTTGAGTGCATTTTTCACTCTTTGATGTGTGTGTGCGTGTGTGTGTGTGTGTGTGTGTGCGCGTGTGTGTGTGTGTGTGTGTGATGTTTAGAGATATTTGCATTATTTATTTTTTTTATTCATTTATTACAACTTTTTAATAAATTTTGGTTATTTTTTCGTTAGGTGAAATTTGTGTTAATTTTTGCATTCTTGTGTGATGTATTTTTTCGTATTACGGTGTGTAATTTTTGTATTATGTATTTTTCGCGATGTATATATATTTGTTATGTATTTTTGCGTTAGGTATTTTTGTTGTAGTTTATGTATTTTTGTTACATATTTTTTGTAGTTTTCGAGTAATACATTTTTAAGTTTTGTATTTTTGGCTTATCTATTTTTTTCGTAATAGTTTTGTATTTTTTTATATTTGTTATGTATTTTTATGTATTTTTGGAATTAAATATTTTTCTTAAGCACTATTCGTGTATTTTTGTCGGTTAATGCAGTTAAATATTTTTTCTTGCTAATATATATTATTATAGAGTAGTTTAAAACACTCGTGTCTTTCGTTAAATTTCAAGCTTCCATTTTTTTCAATAAACTAATAAATTGGTTCATTTAAATATTAATTCAAATATTTTCTATTTAAAACAAATATTATCATCACCTATTATTATTAACTAATTTTAATATACCAAAACCAAGTCACAATATACATTAAAAAATCGATATTCATTTTAAACTTAGTAAAAAAAATAATTCTGACCAATATTCAAACTCTGTAACCTACTCACTTTCCCCACAAAACACAATACCTAGTTAATTTATCATTCCCAGCAATAACTCGACTCCCAAGTATTATCTCAACTCCCAAGTCACAACTCCAAGTCTCGTTTAACATTACCAAAAAAATAATCTTGTCAAAAATATCATTTAACTTGGCAGAAAATCCGATTCAACACAACGAGTAAAAGTTTATACCCCAACCACCCCTCTCCCTCTTATCCCCTCCCTCCCACCCCCACCTTTTCCCCATCCTCCTCCTACCCCTCACCCTCTCTGATCTCCTCCCCTTCAACCTAAAACCCTCTCTCACCACTACCCTTGCCCCCCCCCCCCCGTCACCTCGCACTTCCTCCTCTTCAGCCAACCTCCTTCCCTCCCCCTCTCACCCCCACTTCCTTCTCTCCCCTTTCCCTCCCCCTCCTTCTCAACCTGCATCATGTAAAAACCATATTCATCTCATTCTCGTGTTGTCTAACTTCACAAAAGGTTTAGAGTTCCATATTTACCTGTGCCGCCGCAGCTACTAAGGTAAAAAACGCGACGTAATTAAAACTTTCCACACACGATAGAGTTAAAAAACAAACAGAAAAGCATTCACCACTTTCTTGAAACGACCGCTAAGTTTCTTCTTTCTGATGATGATAATAATAATAATAACAATAATAATAATAATAATAATAATAATAATAATAATAATAATAATAATAAAAATAACAAAACTAATAATAATAATAATGGTAATAATGGTAATAATAATAATAATAATAATAATACAAATAATAATTCGGGCACTAGAAACACGCTACCAGCACAGATCTTTCCAATACAGTATTCATAACAAGTTGACCTGTACTCTTTTGAGGAGATGGGGGAGGTGGGAGGGGGAGTTACCTGGTTAATTAAAGGCGGCCAACACCTGCCTGCCCACCTGTCCATCACACATCCAGGGAGTTTGCATTATTGTTAACTTTTACTTCTTTCACCTCAACGTATTATCACGAGTTTTCGGAAAAATCTCATTCTTGTCAATCAATGAGCTTCGATCAACTGCGCCGCTACAGCCAATCACAGACCATCAAGTGTACCGCTTGGGCCAATCACAGACCATTAACTGTACCGCTAGAGCCAATCACGACCATTGACTGTATCACTAGAGCCAATCACATACCATTAACTGCACCGCTAGAGCCAATCGCATACCATTAACTGCACCGCTAGAGCCAATCATGACCCTTAACTGTACCACTAGAGCCAATCACATACCAATAACTGCACCGCTAGAGCCAATCACGGACGTTCATTCATCTCTCACAGAACACAACCAACCATTTAATATATTCCAAGAAGTCTTTAGTGTTTATACCCATTTAACTCCACCTAACCTAAAGTAAACAAGTTCTTGCCGCCTAAATTAATATATACTGTACAGTGATATGTTCTTGCCCTCGCCACCCCCCCAAAAAAAAAATTAAAAAAATAAATAATAAGAATAAAAGTAAAAATATTATTCTCATTTATATTATCCTTACGTTTATTATCGTTATCATTATATTATCACTTATGAATTAATATTAAGGTTACAGTTACTCTTTCTTTTATTATTATTATTATTATTATTATTATTATTATTATTATTATTATTATTATTATTATTATTACCAAGTCCACGTTTCCTTCTGCGTTGGAGTATAAATTTTCACTCCAAAATTTAAGTAAATATTTAGATTATTTTTATCTCTTGTTTGTATACACTACATGCCCGCCCCATCACACACACACACACACACACACACACACACACTTGAAAGGTCAACCTTAAGACACACACAAAACAACTTACATGCATACATAAACAAACACCCCCTCCACTCTCAAAAGGTCAATCACATCAGACAAACAGACAGACACTCATACGACGGCAGATATGTGACTCCACACGCAACTAAACAAGAACAACAAACACTGGAGGAGGAAGACGAAACAAAAGGAACAAAGGAACAAGAATAGATAAGGAACATGGATAATAAACAAACAATTCGAAGAGGAAGAAGAGGGAAGGATGGGGAGAAAGGGATGATGGGGAGAAGAGAAAATGAAGGAGAGGGGGTGTGAAGAGGAGGATATATGGGGGAGGGCGAGGGAAGAACTCTGAGGAAGTGTAGGTAAAGAGGAAGATGGGAAGAGAGGAGGAAGGAAAGAGAGGAGGAAGGAAAGAGAGGAGGAAGGAAAGAGAGAAAGAAGGGAAGAGAGGAAGGAAAGAAGAATTCAAAGGGTAAGAGGGGAACAGGTGGTGATAGAGAAGAAAGGAAGATAGTTGGCTTCCAAGTTGTTCCTCTCTTCGCAAACTAAACTTCCAAACCCTCTCTCCGCTCTCCTCTCCTCCCTCCCCAAAACCTCGTCCACTTCTCCCCACTTCTCCCCTCTACCAGTCCATCTCCACTTCTCCCCAGTCCCGTCCACTTCTCCCCAGTCCCGTCTACCTCTCCCCAGCTCCGTCAACGTCCTCACCTCCCCCTGCCCGTCCACCTCCCCCTGCCCGTCCATCTCTTCCCCGCCAAGTTAGAACAGTGGCGGGCAGCATGCTATATTAAACACACCCTGGAGGCAATTGGCCGCAGGCGCTCCACATCTGAAGGAGGGAGGGGAGGGGTCCAAGACGTTCTGAAGAAGGGAGGGAACTAGCGACGGAGCAGGGGAGTGTGTGTTTTGGATTGCTTCCATACATGTCTGAAGGAGAGAGAGAGAGAGAGAGAGAGAGAGAGAGAGAGAGAGAGAGAGAGAGAGAGATAGAGAGAGAGGATACATCTATACATCCCCTCCCCTTAGGTTTCCAACACCTCACACACACACACACCACTAGGGGAGAAATCCTCTGAGGGGTCTATAAAGGGCGTCTTGTGGGCGAGACGTGAGGGGATGGGATAAGTCTGGCGAACTTCCTGCATTAATTACCTCAACTTTCAATCTTGGTCCATATTACTGTTTATTTTAGTGCATCGAGTAGGAGGAGAGAAGCAGCACGTGGGGTGGGTGGGGTGGGGGGTAAGGCAGGCGGTGAGGTAGGGCAAGATAGGAGCTGAGAGTTCCTATTATTTACATATTTCCCATATCGTGCACGGTGAAGCACACACACACACACACACACACACACACACACTAGTTGTCACTGAAACTGTTTATTTGGCCAGAAACTTTACAAAGAGAAAATTGTACAATAACATAAGATTTACGCTTCGCCGAGCCTTTTGAGGACTGAACCTCTCTCTCTCCAAATGGCACCTGAAAAGCAGATTTAGGATTCTATTTTGATACACTGTATAATTTAAACTGGGTGTAAGATTATATAGCAAGGTAGAGGTAGAGACGCTTCCTGAACTTCTATTGTCATGTGGCCTCGAGGTGGTAAAAAGGTATGACACTTAACACATGACACCTTCCACGATACAACACATGATACGGTACACGACACGAAACGCCACTTGACACGACACTACACATGACGCGGTACAAGACGACACTTGACACGAGGCAACACTTGACGCGAGGCAACACTTGACACACGACACCCCCCCCCCCACATGACGGCACCATCAGGGTAGAAGACACAATAAAAAACAAGAATCTTCCGCCATAAAACAAGAATCTTCCCACAATAAAACAAGAATCTTCCCACAATAAAACAAGAATCTTCCCGCCATAAAACAAGAATCTTCCCGCCATAAAACAAGAATCTTCCCGCCATAAAACAAGAATCTTCCCGCCATAAAACAAGAATCTTCCCGCCATAAAACAAGAATCTTCCCGCCATACAGCTCAAGATGTTACCCCCTAAACTTCCTTGATATATTAGTTTACCATAATGTTTAGACCCATAGTGGACACCGTTTAATGGGACCTCGAGAGCAGAAGCCTTTAACCATAGGCCTATACGGCACGTTAAGACAAATAAAGACAATTATTGCAGCTTAGGTTAATCCATCCTCACAAGCGTATACACCACTTCTCGATACCATCAGTCAAGCTGTTTAATTAAGCTGCTGCAATCTGACATTCTTCTCCAAACTGTAGCTTTTATTCAGAAACAACACTACAGGTACAGTCATCAATACAAGGTAAACAAACTCCTAGTCAGGTGCATTAAACAGGTATTGTATGATGGTATAGTACTATCTGAACTCATAGATAGTAAAAAATTAAAACAGCTCTAAAGGCATCCCTAAATAAGGTCCAATATTGGTTCAAATTTTGTTTGTATCGTAATATAATCAAGAGAATCAGGGTTAACTACCTGAGTAATGTGGCAGTGTTAAGAGTGGTGTTCATTGATCCATCCTCACCACCTTCACCATTATCATCACCACCCTCCACTCTCTCTTCCTCCCCACCACCAACACACTCATACCCAGTTCAAGACCAGCATAAACACTCCACGAGCTCCACCCCCCCACACAATGATTCCACTATCACCCCACTGTTCCCTCAACACACACACCTACCATCAACACTCCACACTATCACTCAGAGCTCGTGTCCACTAAGTGAAACATGCTATCTTTCTCTTCTCCCCCCTACTGCTATGGGCCCAAGATCACCTCGTCACTGTTCTCCACCACAGCTCTTGACCGACGCTGCCTCGTTCTCCACCACAGCTACTGACCGACGCTGCCTCGTTCTCCACCACAGCTGCTGACCGACGTTGCCTCGTTCTCCACCATAGCTGCTGACCGACGCTGCCTCGTTCTCCACCACAGCTGCTGACCGACACTACCTCGCTCTCCAACACACCTGCTAACCAACACTGCCTCGTTCTCCAACACACCTGCTAAACAATACCGCCTCGTTCTCCACCACAGCTGCTGACCGACACTACCTCGTTCTCCAACACACCTGCTAACCAACACCGCCTCGTTCTCCACCACACCTGCTAACCAACACTACCTCGCTCTCCAACACACCTGCTAACCAACACTACCTCGCTCTCCAACACACCTGCTAACCAACACTGCCTCGCTCTTCAGCAAATGTCAGAGTGATTCTTAAAGGTCAGTGCCAGTCAGTGCTTACCTCTACCGCCTGTACACAGTGGTGGTGCGGCCCTCCTTGGAAGCCACACAACACACCAGCCACCTCAACCTGATAATCTACCTGAAGTGTTTACCGGAGGGGGGGGGGGGTTATATCTACGTCTAATGCTATTTCTTTACAGCTTTCTGCCTTTATTGGTCACTGGGGATTATGTGGCGTCAGTTCCGGGAGTTAATGCACTGGGCTTCACCTTTAATCACCGTACCTGAGTTCCTCCTGCAGTTGGATCCCGGAGGTAGTTCTCTATGCATGCGTCATATAACTAGAATATTTTTACCTTTGATGATCACTGAGTTTACCTGGGGGGTTACCTGGAGTTTACCTGGGAGGAGTTTACCTGGTGAGGAGTTCGGGGCACCTCTAGCCTCCCATAACCCAATCAGGTGACGACCGGTATCAAACAAGTAATCCTATTTTGCTCGCCACATGCCACAACATTAGGAAAGCTAAAGCCTAGATGATAACTTAATATACTGAACGAATACAAGGACTCTCTCACTGACCGAATTTACTGTTTAACGAAATGACCAACCAAGGTGATTATGTAGCTACTAAATTACTATCACCTGAAGATGAGACACCCCAGCTTATTTCACATAAAGACTAAACCACATTAACCCTAACCTAACCTAACCATACCCCAAGTAGCATTAGGGTGTTTAATCTTCATGTGATTGCATTCGATATTAATTGCCCACCAGAGTTACATAAATACAGTTTCTTAATAATTTACATTTATTGACCATACAGGTTTTAGAGACCATCGATCGATCTTACATGAGAGTCAACAAGGTATATTGATTTACAGGTACTTAATTAATCAAGCTATATTTCGTCACTGCCTGCTTTTTACGTTTCACCTGAGAGTGGTTCTGAAGCTCTAACCTAACCTAACCTAACCTAACCTAACCTAATTTAACCTAACCTGACATCCTAACCTAACCTGACCTGACAACCTAACCTAACCTGGCAGCCTAACCTAATTCAACTGACAGCCGAACCTAACTTAACCTAACCACCGAATCTAACTTAGCTAACCTAATTCGTGACAGGTGATATGACAACCATACACCATATAGACACACCATACACCATCTAGAAACACCATACACCATCTAGACACCATACACCATCTAGACACACCATACGCCATCTAGACACACCATACACCATCTAGACACACCATACATCATCTAGACACAGCAGCCACTTCCTGTACGGATCTCTCTCTCTCTCTCTCTCCATATTCACTCTCCTCCCTCCTCCCACACACACCCTCCCCTCCCCTCCCCTCACCCTCCCTCCCACACACACTCCCTCCCTCCCTCCTTCCCACACACACTCCCACACGCCGCCCAACACCTCAGTCACAAGCACGTAAAGAGCATCAAATTCCTGAAATGGCTCACCTGTGTTACGCTCTAATGATCTTACATCACCTTTTAATGAGGTCAAACTTGTCAACAATTTGGGTTGCATTTCTAAATTATCTGTTATTTTCAGCTTTAGCTTTTCACATTCTACCAATATTTACAGCAAAAGCTTTTTATTCACAGCTTTGTGTGCATCGTATGACACTCTGGGTATTATTATTATTATTATTATTATTATTATTATTATTATTATTACCATCATCATCATTATTATTATAAGTATGTTTATCATCATTTTCGTTATTATTATTATTATTATTATTACTATTTCACTTCTGGTGGTTAAATAAACACACAAACCTATAACAATGCATCACTTTAACCAATACATTTATTTCACCAATATATTCACCATTCATCAACCATATACACTATTTTACATATCCACCTTTATTACCCAACCGATCATTTTATTCACAAACATTCATCTCTATTCCTTCACATTCACCTCATTTATCTTATATATCTCATTTATATATTCATATTTGGCTTCGTAATGCTACAACACCTAACCTAACCTAACCTAACCTAACCCGCAACAGCAAGAGAGGCACACATACACGCTCCTTTGCTGGCATGTAATCGAATTCAATATGCTAATCAACGCTAAACAAACGCCTATTCATTCTCTCTCTCTCTCACTTCCTACACTTTCTGCATGTGCGTTTGCTCTCTCTCTCTCTCTCTCTCCTTCTACGTGCTACCTGTAATTAAGACTCGCCACTTCCGCCGTAATAACCAGACACAATAGCAGGTGAACTTTGACAATTATTGAGAACCACAGAGACCTCCCTCCCTCCCTCCCTACTCTCCCCCACTCCCTTCAACCTCTCTCAGAACTTGTCCCCTCTCTCTCTCTCTCTCTCTCCCTTCCTCCTTCTCACAGAACTTGTCTTCCATTCCTTCCTTCTCATATCTCCCCCCCCACTCCCTCCGAACTCTCCCTCCCTCCTCCTGACCACTTCCTCCCTCTCCCTAGAACTCTTCTTTACCTCCCTCCCTCTTTCCTCCCTTCCTTCCACTTCCTCCCTCTCCCTAGAACTCTTCTTTACCTCCCTCCCTCTTTCCTCCCTTCCTTCCACTTCCTCCCTCTCTTCTTGTTGACAGTCAGTTTACCACATATTGACAAGATCAAGAGAGGATGGGGAGGAGGGAAGAGGGGGAGCAGGGGAAGAGAGAGGGGAGGAGGGGAAGAGAGAGAGGGGGGGAGAGGGACTATGCTGCTGCGGTGACGGTAAGGGTTTGTTGGGGCAAAGAGAAGAGGAGGAGGAGTAGTTAGCTAGAAGGGGAAGAAGAGGAAGATGAAGAAGAGGTCGAGGAGGAAGAAGAGAAATACGAAGAGGAAAAGAAAGATAAAAGAAGAGGAAGAAGAAGGGGGGGAGTAGTAGGAAGAGTTGTACAAGAGAGAAGAGGAAAATATGCATGAAGGAAAGGATGATAGATAGTTAAAAGAAGAGGTTAGGAGATGAGAAGTAAAGAGATTGGTTGAAGGAGGGGAAGGAAAGAGAGAAAAGGTAGAAGGGAGGAAAAAGAGTAAAGATGGGGGAAAATAAGGGAAAAAAGAGGAGAAAGGAAAGCGGGAGAAGGCAAAAGAGGGAGGAAAAGGTGGGAAAGGGTAAAATGAAGGTTAAAATATAAGAAAGATAAAGGAGAGAAAAAAGGAAATAGAAAAGGAAAGGGGGGGAAGAAAGAAGAGGTAGTAGGGAAGGAGAAAGAGGAGAGAGGGAAAAGGAAAAAAAAAGGGAGAAAGCAAAGAAGAATGAAAGAGGAGGGAAAAGATAATAAAGAGGGGAAGTCAGAGAGGGAATAAAAGAGGGAAAAGGTAATAGGAAAGGGAAAAGAGGGGGGAAAAAAAGGGGAAAGCCAGAGAGAGAAGCAATAAACAATGGTATACTGACAGTCATTCACCTCAAAACACCCACACATGGCCAGCTGGCGTTGCTTCTGGTGACGAGAGTACGATGCTGCTGATGCTATCCCGAGAGAGGGGAGGGAAGGAAGGAAAGAAGGAAGGAAGGAAGGAAGGGGAGGAGGAGGGGAGGGAGGGAGGAGGAGGAGGAGGGGAGGGGAGGGAGGGAGGGAGGGGAGGGAAGGAAGAAGGGAAGGAGGAGGGGAGGGAGGGAGGAGGGGAGAGGAAGGAGGGGGAGAAGAGGGGAGGAGGGAGGAGGAAAGGAAGGAAGGAAGGAAAGAAGGAAGGAGGGAGGAGGGAGGAAGGGAGGGAAGGAAGAAGGGAAGGGAAGTGGGAGGGAGGGAGGGAGGGGAGGAGGGAGGGAGTGGAGGAGGGAGGAAGGAAGAGGGAGGGAGGAGGAGGAGGGAGGAGGAGGAGGAGGGAAGGAAGGAAGGGAAGAAGGAAGGAAGGAAGGAAGGAGGGAGGAGAGGAGGAGGAGGAGGGAGGAGGGTGGTGAGGAGGGAAGGCACACAGTTTCCTTTAAAGGGTTGTAAGATAGCCGGCCCACGAGGCCCTCCTGTGACGACTTCATCCCCCCCCCCCTCCCCAGATGGACGTCACATCACACGCCACTAAATGTTCAAGCGTGAAACATGACGACCAACTAGACCTTGATATTACCATCACCACTGTTGCTGCTAGACGGTCTCCCTCCACCTCACCATCCCTCCCTCACCCACTCACTCGCTCCCTCCCTCCCCCACTCACCCCTTCCCTCACCCACTCGCTCGCTCGCTCCATCACTCACCCCTTCCCTCACCCACTCGCTCGCTCCACCACTCACCCCTTCCCTCACCCACTCGCTCCCCCCACCACTCACTCCTTCCCTCACGCTACTAGACGGACCTTTCTTTCCTCCCTCCCTCGCTCTCTCACTTATTAATGCTGTTGGACGGGCTTCTCTCCCTCTCTATCACTCACTCATGCTACTGGATGGACCTTCCCTCCCTCCCTCATTCCCTCCACTCTCTCCCTTCACTCGCCTTCTCTCACTCCACAACTACCGTCTTCATTCTGAGGAGGAGGGAGTTATGCTTCTACATGAGGAGTTTGGCTGCCCCTTCCCTCTCTGGTCGTACTACCATTCCCTTCCATTTCTTCACTTCACAGGTAACTTCCCTCACTTGACGGGTAAAGACCTGAGGAGGAAAATTCGAGAATTTTTCAGCCACAACCAGCAGCAGGTAAGAGGAGAGGAGGAGCCATAAGGTATTCAAGCATTAAGGGTACGTGTAAACATTGATGTCTTTGGTGTAGTCACTTAGGAAGCTCATGGAACCAACCAGGCAAGACGTCTCCTCCCCCAACCACCACAACACTTCCACTCCTCTTACCACATTCTAACTTCTACCTGAAATGCACTGCGATATCCTACTTCTTGTACCCACCGTCTGCCCTCCGGTTCAGATCTACTTTATATTTAAATGAATACCTTAACAAGCTACGCATCAGGGAACAGACCTGACAAGACGTCCACAGCAGGCTGCTAGGTCAGACCTTCCCTAGGTAACACATCCTGCACTGTCTGCACACACCGTTTGTACTGTCAGTCAGACCTACGCTTTGTTTCGTGACTGACTTATGCCTGCACCATAAAAGAGCGCCAACGGTTGGCATGAGGCGGGCGATTATCAGTGTGGCGTAACGTATATAAACGCTTAGTGGAGGAGAACGCCAGACGCTATTGATTGTTTGTACAGGCGATAATTTTTATTATATTCTATGAAAACTCACAGGCTAAGCAAGACACCCCCCCCCCATAATAACCTGCCACTCAAAGTCTTCCCCCAACACATCCTGCTTCTGCTTGCACTCACTGTTAGTACACCGGACCAGGTCTAGGGATCCCCCCCCCCCTGCATCCTTAATGCTGCCATCAGGGCCCGCCAGCACAGCCACTACTGACCTACACCTGCCTGCTGGGGCTCATCCTCCCTTCTGGCAATTCAGTTCAATTACCAGTCTACGAACATCCAGTGCGACTATAAGTGTTCAATTACCAGCTTGAGAACATCACTACAGGTACAGTATAACCTCCTCCCCTGACTTGAACACTGTTCCCTGGCCACTTGACGATGAGAACTGTTCTTCTCTTAACATGGGTTCCCTCGTGCCCCCAGGGAGGCGTGAGAGTGTTTACAAACAGTCTGGCGCAGAATAAACAGGTAGTGAGCGCATGACCGATAAGACGACAACACAGGCCCTCGGGAAGGTCGGGGGCAGGCGAGAACGACCCTGACGCTTCTTTATCCCAGTGATCAAAACCACCGCCTGGGACACCCTTCGCTTAAGTCCGTGGATGATCGCCCATAAGAACTCGCGTTAATAAGGATGATAATGCAACGAGTGATAATCCTGGCGGAGGAATGGCATGTACCTCTTAAAAGCCGAGATGGTTATGAAACTGCATAGATAGATTTCGTGTCACGTCCCGAGAAAGATCAAGTTCTGTGTGTCATCCCGGGTAAGACCAGATTTCATAACCACATCTTCAGCCACACACCAGCAGGGAGCGGTAGTGAACCTTCAGCGACCACAAGGTGACAGTGGAGAAAACA